>NC_135232.1:221374479-221677604 GCF_051348905.1 Ranitomeya variabilis | reverse complement strand
GACCAAGTGGGAATCGAGGAAGGAGTAGGTGAGACAAACCAAATGAGAGGAGGATTAGGAGAAACGCACACAAACAACTTCAACAGCCAGCTCCTGAACAATCGAAAGCAGGAAGTGGTAAGCTATCACTGGTAAAGAAAGAAGCAAAGAGTTGGGTTCTTAAACCCACGGGGAGTATCCCCATTACAATAAATACAGAGTTTTTACACCTCTAGTCAATAGAGAAACCCTATAATAAAACTGCAATGCCTAGATTATATTGACTACAATGTAAATCTATACTGAAAAAAAAAACTAAACTAAAACTAAACTGATGAAAAACGAACAGGAGTCAATTTGATATGCATTCAAAATAGGAGCATGTTCATAATGGCTGAAAAATAGACAAAACCCAAGACAGAAACTAAATTAAATAAATGCCCTGCTGTAAATAATTAAAAGCAATAGTTCATATAAATAACACTAGGTACTTGGTAAACACCGTTTTTGGTAAAAAAAAAAAAGCATACAAGCCATCCCACCAATGTCAAGGTATACCCAAGTTTGGGATGGTGACGTTCTTTGTGAATAATAATTTATCAAATCTCGATGTGAACATTGTATCAGAAAACAGTGCATTTTTTTTTTTTAAATGACTTGTAGCTTTTTTTTTTTTTTTTTTTTTTTTTAACTGTAGCATGTTCTAAGTCATTGTCTCCCTGCTATTCCCATCCATATTTCCAATAAGCAAATGGCTTTAGTCCTGGTTTGGGAATGTACAATTATTTGTACCATTGTTTCTATCTATAGCTGTATTTTTAAAGATTTGTTAAATGTTATATATGTATCACAAACCACACATACACAGTATGTATGTTCTTACATTGTTTTATTGTATCATACCTTAAAGAGGACCGGTTAAATCCCTTGTAAAAATCCCTGATTCTTCCATTCCTTTTTGTGTGTTATGCCACTCCATTGCAGAAACATTAATATTTTTTGCTTTTAGAGCACAGTAGGGTAAGTTTCTGCCTGCATGTCAACTGGCCGTTTCTTCATAGTTTTCTCTAGGGTCGTGCGCTCTCTCCCCGATGCTGCTAATCATAGCTTGGCAGCATCTGAGACCTCTAGACGAGCTGCTGAGCTGTGAGTGACAGAATCTGGCTGGGAGAGGTGAAAGCACACCCTGCCAGAGAAGACTGATGAAATGCACAGTTGGTCTGCAGGCAGAGATTTCACATACTGTGCTTCAAAAGCAACAAATGTTAATGTCTCTGCCATGGAGCAACACACTACAAAATAGGAAAAGGGCGGCATAATCGGGAAAGCTCAGAGATTTTTCCAAGTTATTTGACAAATTTTTTTAGAAAGTGACAAGTCCTCTTGTAAAGTGAGTTCACTAAAGAAAATGTGATTGGAGTAAAAGGAAATGGATTATTAATAAGCATTTACCACATTCAATACATTCTATTTATTTAAATTTTTGTTGCAGAAACTAGAGTTTCTGCTAAAGAAATTGACATGCTGCAGTCTTGAAAGACGCACAGCATGTCAGTCTCCGCGGGTGATTCGCAGGCGCACATACACGCATAGTGGGTTTCTAGAAATCCCCTCCACTATGCTGTAACATCTGGCTGCTGCGGGTTTGATGCTGCATTAATAGCAGTATTAAACCACAGCAACTCCAAATCGTGGGCATTTACCCTTCCCTAGTCTCTACTTATTAAACCAGCTACTTCCTAACGCAAAAGTCCTTTTTAAAGGGTCACGCAAACAAATAAAATCATAAGTTATTGACTGTTTCTATCCCTGTTGTAATAATAAGATTTTTTTCTCCTTTATTTTTAAAAGGATTGTGTTCAGCTCAACCAGTATAAGCTTAAAGATGAGATTGGTAAGGTGAGTGAATGTGACCATCAATGTTCTATGTTATCTGGGTTGTAAAATCATGAAATTCTTCTAGACTGAGGACCACTTCTACAGGTTACAGGACATTTTTCCTGCTGTGTTTTATTTTTGGACGGTCAAAATGCCCAATTATGTTTTGCTTAAAAAAAAGTTTTTTAATTTACTTTTGTGTGTGTGTGTATAATATAATATATAGTTAGTAAATGTAAACTTTTCTAAGCATATAATAATAATCATCATCATATATAGCAAAATGTGGTTTGTGCCATGTTCTATTTTTTTCTGTAGATAGAGCAGATACCAGCACAATTCAGGAAGTAACAATCAAATCATGAGATGTCACAGATCACACAATAGGGTGGTTTAGGATGAAACCAGATGGATATTCACATTCCCTGAATGAACACATAAAATTCAGCTCCTGAAAGTGAATCTTGGGGTCAGCAGGTCCTGAGATCAGCTCTAGGGGCTACTTTTTTAAAGGGGTCTTTAACTCTGTGCTGTGCCATTCCTCTCTTATAAATATGAAAGAAAAAAGAAGACATACATGCAACCGGGGATCACCAAAAGAACAACAATATTATATATAATCCTCAATTTTATTATAGTCAAAGACAGGACACGAAAACAATAAAAACAATTAAAAACCAGACAAATACATCCCCAAGAGGGGCATGCCCCCCAAAACCGAGAACAAACTGATGCAGGAAATTACAATACTGCTATGCCGTGACATCATGCAATTATACCACAGATGGAAAAAAATTCACATATACAGTGTATAATAACCTGGTGGTCAAAATATATCGTGTGTGCCTTATCGGCTACAGATTGTTATGGCCATAACAATATAAAATGTAATGAAACAAACATATATGAATAGATAAACAAATCTAAAACTCCCCTCATATAGGTGCACAAGATGGTGTAGATGACCCAGGAAGATTTAGGTCCCAAATGATGTAAGTAACACACATTTAAAGTGCTGCACGTGAAATATACAGGATCTTGAATAAAGAATAGGGAGGGGGCAATACTCCCGAGACCCCACAGAGCACAATAAATATATATAAGCCTACCAATAGGCAACACCTAAATATCACGCCTGCCTGTAGGCAACTATGCAGTCCACATTCTGTGGTGTATCAAATAAAGACGATAGTATGTAAATAAATACAACCTAAATATCATAATAGTCTAATAAATAGCCAAATAAATAGAATGCTAAATGCAGCATAAGGTGCAATATGCAAAATATGTAAAGGCTACAATAAAAGATCAGGAAATTCCTGGATAATATAGACTGAGAACATGCCTGCAAAAAGAGTGCACAATGAAATAGTCACATATGTCTGCCCAAATGGCTATTGGAAGGGCATACGAATGCGCACCAAAGGGAATGAAGAGGAGCTAGAGCGCCAAATACAACCTGCCCAATGCTGGAACCAGCACTACAACAGCATGACAACGGTCAAGGGGGGCAAGAACGCCCAACGCGTGTCGCCACTGCGTGGCTTCGTCAGGAGCGAAAGTCATTCCTCTCTTATTCCTCCTAGAAATGTCTGAATATATTGACAACGTGGTGTTGCTGTTCCCCATCTCGCAGCAGCATGTATGGGTTCTGTTTGCTCTGACTGGACAATGTTAAATTATTTTGGGGAGATGCCCCCAACTGGTAACACCCTCTTGTCAATTTATATACATTCCTAGGTTGAGAAAGAGCATGGAGCACAGTTCTTTAAAGGTATGTTTCATATCATGGGGAATACAAGTATTTGCAAAAAAAACAACATGTTAAGAAAGCTGGGGTGTTGTTTCTTTTGTCGTTTTCTAAGGTAGTCACCACATCATAAAATGCCAGAAAGCCTGCTGTCTACATTATACTAACACCATATCATATGATCTATGTGTACAAACTAGGAGGATTAGTATAAAACTAGTAATTTATTCTTCTGATCTTACTATGTAGTTTACAAGGGTGTGTATATGTGTTGACGCCCTGCAATAAGGAAAAATAGTGATAAAAGTATACAGCATACCCAATCTAGAATAAGGAACCAATGTTCTATCGATGTTTGTGAAAGGGATAATGCTGCTGTTTTTTGTTTTTATATATTTTTTTTAATCCTGATTTGACATGAACGTTTCAAGAACGTGATAAGGTGGTATATGATTTTTGTGTTAAAGGGAACCTGTCACCCCTAAAATGGACGATGAGCTAAGCCCACCAACATCAGGGGCTTATCTACAGCATTCTGTAATGCTGTAGATAAGCCCCCGATGTATCCTGAAAGATGAGAAAAAGAGGTTAGATTATACTCACCTGGGTGGGCGGTCCGATCCGATGGGCGTCGCGGTCCGGGGCCTCCTATCTTCATAGGATGACGTCCTCTTCTTGTATTCACGCTGCCGCTCCGGCGCAGGCGTACTTTGTCTGCCCTGTTGAGGACAGAGCAAAGTACTGCAGTGCGTAGGCGCTGGGCCTCTCTGACCTTTCCCGGCGCCTGCGCACTGCAGTACTTTGCTCTGCCCTCAACAGGGCAGACCAAGTACGCCTGCGCCGAAGCCGCAGTGTGATCTAAAGTTACCTGTGAGTCCTGCAGCCATCAGAAGATGCCTACGTGAAGCCAAACTATTTGCAAGAAACCCTCGTAAAGTACTGTTGCAGAGAACAACAAAAAAACACTTGTTAATAAGGTTACAGTTTGCCAAAGAACACATTGGCCAAAAGAGAAGTGGTGCAACATCCTATTGACAGATTAGAGCAAGATTGTTCTTATAGGGTTTAAAGGCCGCAGACAGTTTGTGAGAGGACCCATAAGCACTGAATTCGAGCTACAGTACACTGTGAAGGCTGTAAACATGGAGGTTAAGCATAATGGTTTGGGGATGTTTCTAATTCTGTGGAGTTGGGCCCATTTATTTCATACCATAATGGACCACTTTGAATATATCAAAATACTGGAAGAGGTCATGTTTCCTTATGTTAAAGAAGAAATTCCCTTTAAACAGGTGTTTCAGCAGTACAAAGACCCCAAACACAGCAGGAAGCGGGCAACATCCTGGATCCAGACGTATAAGATTGATGTCATGAAGTGGCCAGCCCAATCCCCGGACCTGAATCTGATTGAGAATTTGTGGAGCGATATAAACAATGCTGTTTTGATACAAAGCCTAAGAATGCAAAAGAACTGTGGAATGTAGTCCAGTCAGCTTGGGCTGGAAGATCTGTTCACAGCTGTTAGTTGACTCAATGTCACACAGATGTAAAGCAGTTATCAGAAATAAAGGTTATATACTGAAATATTAGTTCAGTGATTTAACAGAAAATCAAAGTCTAGAAACAAATTCCAGTTTATACTGTAAATATTTCAGTTTGTAAACAAAAATGCAGACACTGCTTTTTTTTTTTTTACAGCCTATTCCTTTTTTTCATTTTCAGTTTAAAAATTGATATTTTGTTCACGTTTTCTTCTGGAAATGAATGTGCTGTGCTCCCAGTGTCTTTGTGTATATGGAAATTAATGCTTTTATGAGGATTGAGCTTTTTCCCCGTTGTTTTAAACACCATGCTATTATTTTGCAGATACCTGTAGATTTCTAATTTACTGCATGGGAAGTAGGCAGAGTATTAATTGTGGGTTTCTCACTTTAAACAATACTTTATTAAAAATGTACTTTTAATATATTTTTTATTTGTTGGGGATGCAGACAATTGCTGATTAAAAAAAAAAAAAAAGTCCAAACACTAATGCGATTATCATCTTGCACTACACAATACCAGTTTACAACATACAACTAAACCTCTATACTTTTAAGATGGTGTTCTAGATTATCATTGTAGCAACACATGGCTGCTGTTCATTTGTTGCCTGTAATAAAATATTCGTCTTAGAGACGTTTTTCTTTAAAACTTTAGCTTTAAATACTATGGATTAACTTAGGCTTTTAATACAAAATAGACTTCTAAACAAATCTCTACAACTGCACGTTCATGATTTTCAATTTTTGTTGATTAAAGCACTGTAATGAAATTCTTGAAATGACTTGACTGCACATATTTGATTTTTTTCCCATTCGACTAATATTCTATCCTCCTTCCCTCAAAATATGCAATTAAGTACAGTCCAATCCAAATAATTGACCTAATTTTAAAGTTGTTTCTTTTTTTTTTTTTTTTTTCCCCCTCAGGGCTCATATGGAGTGGTGAAACTGGCTTACAATGAATATGATAACACATACTATGTAAGTGGATATTACCTATATAATAAAACACTTTATGAAAAATGGCACAGTCCTTATATGTTATGTTCATTTTTAATTTAGATAGTTCTTTAATGATTCTGCAGACAGAATTGATTTGTGAGTGGTTGTTCTATGTGTCATGTCTTCGCGTTCCGGGTAAGCGAGAGCGTTCGTTATACAGTTATATTGTGTCTAGCCTTTATTTGGGTTACAATTAATGACACCTCTCAGGTGACAGACCGCAAATAAATATAACTCGGACATTCTGTGCTGTCTGGCACTGCGGTGATCTACGTAGATACCTAAATGTGCTGGGCGGTAATTACTGTGAAGTGATATGATGTCCTCTCCAGAGGAAATACTGAAATGTTAGTTTGGAATGTTCTGTTTTGTTTTTTATTTATGTATAGTGCATATACAGAGTAAAAAAAAATAAAAATTGAAAAATGGCGAAGAATAGATAATTTACTTAAGCACATGATATCACTTTATATTACTATTTTTATAACATTTGATACAATTCTCTTTTCACTTTAACACAGGCAATGAAGGTTCTTTCAAAGAAGAAGTTAATGAGACAGGCTGGATTTCCACGTAGGTTCTACATTACCTTTGTGCAATTCCACACTTGAATAACGTTTTTTTTTTTTTCCTTCTTATTCCAAATAAATAAAAAATGATGTGCTAATTAATTAATTTCTTAACATAGAATCATAGAATGGTAGAGTTGGAAGGGACCTCCTGGGTCATCTGGTCCAACCCCCTGCTCAAAGCAGGATTCACTAAATCATCCCAGACAGATGTCTGTCCAGCCTCTGTTTGAAGACTTCCATGGAAGGAGAACTCACCACCTCTCGTGGCAGCCTGTTCCACTCATTGATCACCCACACTGTCAAAAAGTTTTTTCTAATATCTAATCTGTGTCTCCTCCCATTCAATTTCATCCCATTACTTCTAGTCTTTCCTTGTGCAAATGAGAATAAAGATGACCCTTCTACAATGTGACAGCCCTTGAGATATTTGTAGACTGCTATTAAGTCTCCGCTCAGTCTTCTTTTTTGCAAGCTAAACATTCCCAAATCCTGTAACTGTTCCTCATAGGACTTGGCTTGCAGACCAGTCACCATTCTAGTCGCTCTTCTCTGAACTTGCTCAAGTTTGTTGATGTGTTTTTTTTAAAATGTGGTGCCCAAAACTGGACACAGTATTCCAGATGATGTCTGACCAAAGAGGAGTAGAGGGCAATAATGACTTCACGTGATCTATACTATGTTTCTGTTAATACATCCCAGAATTGCATTTGCCTTTTTTGCTGCTGCATCACACCGTTGACTCATGTTCAGTTTATTATGATCTATTAGTATATCCAAGTCTTTTTCACATGTGCTGTTGCTTAGCCCTATTTCTCCCATTCTGTATATATTCTTTTCATTTTTATTGCCCAGATGTAGTACATTTAGTACATGTAGTACATTTTTCCCTGTTAAAAACCATTCTGTTAGTTGCTGCCCACTGTTCCAGATTATTTATCTTTTTGAATCTTCTCTCTCTTCTCTAGTATTAGCTATCCCTCCTAGCTTTGTGTCATCAGCAAATTTAATCAGTTTACCCTCAATTTCTTTATCTAAATCATTGATAAAGATGTTGAACAATACACGGCCCTGGACAGAACCCTGTGGTACCCCACTTGAGACATTCTTCCAACTGGATGTGCAGCCATTTATGACCACTCTTTGGGCGCAATCACTAAGCCAGTTAGGAATCCACCCAACAGTTGCCTTGTCCATTCCATACTTAGTAATTTTTTCAATAAGGATGGTGTGAGATACTTTGTCCAATGCTTTGTTGAAGTCAAGATATACTATATCTACAGCATTTCCCTGATCCACCCAGTCAGTGATTCTGTCATAGAAGGAAATTAAGTTAGTCTGACATGACTTTAGTTACAAACCCATGCTGACTCTGTTTAATCACTTCATTCTTATCCAGGTACTTACATACATGTTGTTTAATAATTTGTTCAAAGATCTTTCCTGGTATAGACGTCAGACTCACCAGCCTATAGTTCCCTGGGTCCACCTTCTTTCCCTTTTTGGAGATAGGAACAACATTTGCTCTTCTCTAGTCTTTTGGGACTTCTCCTGTTCTCCAAGAATTTTCAAAGATTATGGACGGTAGTTCAAAAATTTCTTCTGCTATCTCTTTCAGTACTCTGGGGTGTAATTCATCTGGACCTGGAGACTTGAATTCATTTATGTTAGCTAAGTGTTTCCTCGATATCTTTCTGTTTATAGATATCCTGGATTCTTCTACTCCTTTAATAGGACAGTGAAAATCACTTGATGTTACATTTCCTTTCTGAGAGAAAACAGATGCAAAATAGGAATTTAAAAGCTCAGCCTTCTCAACATCCTTTCTTACCATTTCATCATTTTCATCCTGTAAAAATCCTATAGCATCTTTGACTTTTCTATAAGGGTACCGTCTCACTATACGATTTACCAACGATCACGACCTGCGATACGACCTGGCCGTGATCGTTGGTAAGTCGTTGTGTGGTCGCTGGGGAGCTGTCACACAGACCGCTCTCCAGCGACCAACGTTGCCGAGGTTCGCTGGTAACCAGGGTAAACATCGGGTTACTAAGCGCAGGGCCACGCTTAGTAACCCGATGTTTACCGTGGTTACCAGCGTAAAAGTAAAAACAAACAAACCGTACATACTCACCATCTGATGTCCTTCAGGTCCCTTGCCGTCTGCTTCCCGCTCTGACTGAGTGCCGCCGTACAGTGAGAGCAAAGTGCAGCGGTGACGTCACCGCTGTGATCTGCTCTCACTTTCCGGCCGGCAGTCAGTCAGAGCGGGAAGCGGACGGCAAGGGACCTGAAGGACATCAGATGGTGAGTATGTACGGTTTGTTTGTTTTTACTTTTACGCTGGTAACCACGGTAAACATCGGGTTACTAAGCGCGGCCCTGCGCTTAGTAACCCGATGTTTACCCTGGTTACCAGCGAACGCATTGCTGGATCGCTGTCACACACAACGATCCAGCTATGACGGCGGGAGATCCAGCGACGAAAGAAAGTTTCAAACGATCTGCTACGACGTACGATTCTCAGCAGGGTCCCTGATCGCTGCTGCGTGTCAGACACTGCGAGATCGTAACTATATCGCTAGAACGTCACGAATCGTGCCGTCGTAGCGATGAAAATGCCACTGTGTGACAGTACCCTTACTTTTGACATATCCCTCAAATCCTTTTTTATTGCTTTTGACGTCTCTTGCAAGCCTTAATTCATTGTCCGCTTTAGATAATCTGATCGGTGCCCTGCAGGTTCTGCATACAGCATTATATTCTTCTTTAGATATGCCTCCTTCTTTCCGTTTGATAGACCTTTCTTTCTTCCTTTTTAGCATGTGTTTAAGTTCTGTGTTCATCCATCCTGGTTTCCTTAAATGCTTTGTATTCTTCCCTCATTTTGGAATTGTTAATGATTGTGCTTTGAGAATCTAATTTTTCACGATTTCCTAACTTTCCTGGACATTTTTGTCCTTAAGGATATTCAGCCATTGGATCCCTCTGATTCTTTGAGTCCCTTAAAATCTGCCTTTCTGAAATCTAACCTTGAAGCCTTAAGGTACCTTCACACTACACGACTTTGCAACGATAACGATAGCGATCCGTGACGTTGCAGCGTCCTGGATAGCGATATCGTTGTGTTTGACACGCAGCAGCGATCTGGATCCTGCTGTGATATCGCTGGTCGTTGCTGAAAGTTCAGAACTTTATTTGGTCGTCAGATCGGCGTGTATCGTCGTGTTTGACACCAAAAGCAACGATGCCAGCGATGTTTTACAATGGTAACCAGGGTAAATATCGGGTTACTAAGCGCAGGGCCGCGCTTAGTAACCCGATATTTACCCTGGTTACCATTGTAAAAGTAAAAAAAACAAACAGTACATACTCACCTTCTGCTGTCTGTCACACGTCCCCCGCCGTCCGCTTCCCGCACTGACTGTGAGTGCCGGCCGTAAAGTAAAAGCAGAGCACAGCGGTGACGTCACTTACGGCCGGCAATCACAGTCAGTGCAGGAAGCAGACGCCGGGGGACGTTATGGACACCGGAATGTAAGTATGTACTGTTTGTTTGTTTTTTTACGTTTACACTGGTAACCAGAGTAAACATCGGGTTACTAAGCGTGGCCCTGCGCTTAGTAACCCGATGTTTACCCTGGTTATCAGGGGACTTCGGCATAGTTGGTCGCTGGAGAGCGGTCTGTGTGACAGCTCTCCAGCGACCACACAGCGACGCTGCAGCGATCGGCATTGTTGTCGATATCGCTGCAGCGTCGCTTAGTGTGAAGGTACCTTTAGTCTTCACAGGTATTCCTCCTCTAGTTATCCAAAAGTCTAAAATGGCATGGTCGCTACCTCCTAGGGTCCCAGCCACTCTTACCTCCTCAACCATTTCCCCCCTGTTTATAAGGATCCAAGGTAGCAGATCCCCTTGTTTTCTCTCCTACCTTTTTGGAAGATAAAGTTGTCAGCAGGAGAGCATAAGAATTTGCTTGACCTGTTAGTTTTGCCTGAGAGAGATTCCCAACAAATGTCTGGATAGTTGAAATCTTATCCATATAGCAGTCTGAGCTTAGTTTTTCTGATAAAAAGTTCCAAATCCCCTCCATACACATAGATTAAAAAAAAAAAAATAAATTGCGGCCAATCCATAGGTGTACGTTTACTTCATAGTTGCTGCATAGTAGGAAGCTTTGAATAGAACTTGAATGGGGGTCTGCCTCCCACCCTCATTATACTAGGCAACTATAATGGTACTATCCAAACCAGGGATCCCAGACTATGTGAAGCTCAGTTTTGATTCTTCAGGCAACCATTAAAATCTTACAGAAAA
Source organism: Ranitomeya variabilis (assembly GCF_051348905.1). NCBI lineage: Eukaryota > Metazoa > Chordata > Amphibia > Anura > Dendrobatidae > Ranitomeya > Ranitomeya variabilis. The sequence continues at coordinate 221,666,561 of NC_135232.1, read as the reverse complement.
TACTCACAAATAGATTCAAAAGAGGATTCATGCCGAATAAAGCCACACATTCTAGTTTTTGGAGGCTTTATGCCAATATCCAAGCAGTAGGCCCTCAAGTGGCAGTCTCTCTTGATGCCTCCAAAGTATGTGCGTGCGTACACGTATGTATGTATATTTGTGTATATGTGTGTGTGTGTGTGTGTGTGTGTGTGTATATATATACTGTATATATATATCTATGTAATATATAAAGCTGAATGTGTGTATGTATGTGTGTATGTATGTCCGGGATTGGCATCTGAACCGTCGCAGCTACAGCCACAAAATTTTGCAGTGTCACACGTCTGGACCCCGAGAGCGTCATAGGCTATGTTGTGAGGTGAAATTTTAACCCCGCGCTTTTCAATTCACCAAACAATTTTGCCCCTATCTACATAATGGGGAAAAAGTGAAAGGAAAAGTGTTGGACGCGTCGCAGCTACAGGCACAAAATTTTGCACAGTCACACGTCTGGACCCCGAGAGCGTCAAAGCTATGTTGTGAGGTGAAATTTTAACCCCGCGCTTTCCAATTCGCCAAACAATTTTGCCCCTATCTACATAATCGGGAAAAAATGAAAGGAAAAGTGTTGGGAGGCAAATTAACAGCTGCCAGATGTGAACAAGGGGGACTTAAAGAGTGAGAGCGATGGCGCCAAAGAGTATATACTGTACAGTTGCTAAGGTGGGGCCCCGACATGGGATAATCACCACACCACCACGGGGATATGAACACACACAAAATGCGCCACACACACTACCACGTGCTCAAACACATATACCACCCTCAGCGCACATTTCACCACACATACACCAACCTCGCCACATAAAAGTTGAAACACAAAAGTCGCAGCTCAAAACTCGCCACACGCAAAACTCTCCACATGCAAAACTCGCCACACGTGCAAAACTCACCTCATGGAAAACTCACCACATGCAAAACTTGCACACGTGGAAAAATTGCCACATGCACAAAAGTTGCAACACATGCAAAAGTTGCCTCACACAAAACTTGCACATATTCAAAATGTACCACACATAAAACTCGCCACGCGCAAAACTCGCCATGCGCAAAACTTGCTGCAGACAACTTGCTACACTAACCTGTCACATGCAACTCGACACACAAAAAGTTGCTACACGCATGTTGCCACACAACTCATCTCACAAAAGTCGCTACATGCATGTCGCCACACGCAACTCAACACACACAACTTGACACACGAAACTCGCCCTAAAACACACACAAGTCTGGTATTGTCCTTCAAAAATAAAAATCTGATTAATAAGCAGACAAACTACAAGAGCAACAAATGTACCATATAGGAATCCGGCAGCTGTCAGTCACATGACCAGTCTATTATGTGTATGTGTGAGCTAATATATACTGCCAGGGGGTGGGCTTACTGTTGGCTGGAGATTTATCAGGCTGCCAATTTAGCTTACAAATACTGAGGTAAAAATACTGACCAAATAACGTGTGAACGAGGTCTAATACAGGAGGAGATGACATACAGATATATACTATATACAGGAGGAGATGACACACAGGTATATACTATTTACAGGGGAGATGACACACAGGTATATACTATATGCAGGAGGAGATGACACACAGATATATACTATATACAGGAGAGATGACACACAGGTATATACTATATAGAGGAGGAGATGACATACAGGTACATACTACATACAGCAGGAGATGACATACAGGTATATACTATATACAGAAGGAGATGACACACAGGTATATACTATATATAGGAGCAGATTACCTACAGGTATATAGTATATACAGGAGGAGATGACATACAGGTATATGCTATGTATAGGAGGAGATGACATACAGGTATATACTATATACAGGAGGAGATGACACACAGATATATACTATATATAGGTGAGATGACACACAGGTATATACTATATACAGGAGGAGATTACATACAGGTATATACTATATATATATATAGGAGGAGATGACATACAGGTATATACTATATACAGAGGAGATGACACACAGCAGGTATGTACTATATACAGGGGAGATGACATACAGGTATATACTATATACAGGAGATGACACACAGGTGTATACTATATATAAGGGAGATGACAAACATGTATATACTGAGGTGAAAATGAAAAGGTGTGAGTGCAAAATGAGAGGAGTGAGGGAAAATAGTGGAGTGATCGGAAAATGACAGATGTGAGGTCGAAATGACAAGTGTTAGGGAGGAATGAGAGGAGTGAGGGGGAAAATAAGAGGAGTGAGGGGGAAAATGAGAGGTGTGAGGGAGAAAATGAGAGATGTGAGGGGGAAAATGAAAGATGTGATGGGGAAAATGAGAGGCGTGATGGGAAAATAAGAGGTGAGGTGCTATAACTAACCACAGATATTTACTATGCCCAGGCAACGCCGGGCTCTTCAGCTAGCTTAGATTTACAATCTCCATACTTTTCTCATGGTCAACTTTATGTGGCCTGTTCAAGAGTTGGAACAGCCAAAAATCTGTTTGTCTTTGCACCTGAAGGAAAAACTAAGAATGTCGTTTATCAAAAGGCTCTCGAATAATTGTAGAAGATTACTTCACATTACTTGGCCAATTTAGTTAAATCTGTGTGGAATATCTCTGGTGTTGAAATATATGTTGTAAAATGCTTCTATTAGCTTAGTTTTTGCCTTTTAATAATTACATTTCTATCTATTTGTTTTGTGTTTTTTTTGTGCAGAATAAATTTTTGTTAACACATTCTATTTTGCTAACAGCAGTTATTACCCCTTGCGAAGCCGGGTAGTACAGCTAATATATATATATATATATATATATATATATATATATATATATATATATATATATATATATATATATATATATATATATATATATACATCCACACACACGTATGCACACACACACGTATAATAATAATTTTTATTTATATAGCGCCAACATATTCCACAGCACTTTACAATTAAGCAGGGACATAACACACACACGTATAAAAATGTTACATATATATATTATAAATATGATATATGTGTATGTATGTGTGTGTATGTATATATATATATATATATATATATATAATATAAATTTTATGTTAAACTAAAGTTGGCAAACTGACTTTGCCATTTGAGCAGCACATACCAAGCGATTCCGAGTTAAACTTCTCTGCTTGAAAATGTTTAGATTATGTGCAGATTATGTCCATTTTGCCAATTATGACTTTCTGATGTGACCTATAGTTTTGAATTGGGTTGTAGTGAAATGCTTCCAAACTCAAATCAGCCTGCCTACATCTTTGCACACGTTGCATATGTCGTATGCGGTCATTTTCACAACAATATTGCTGCTCGGTAATGTTTGTCCGTGTGCGTAGGTTGCATCCATCTGAGTGTGTTTCCATGCGTGTGTGTGGGTGGTGTGCATGTGGTATTTGTGGAGTGTTGTGTCATTTGTGTGGTGTTGTGCTTGTGGGTTGCTTTTATGTGTGCTGTCTGTGTGATGTTTGTGAAATGTTTGTGTGTTGTGTGTGGTGGGGTGGCCCCTTTAGCAGCAACTCTTTCAGTCATAACTGTTGTTTTCCCCTCAGCACTTTTACTTTCACCTTCACATTTCTCCATTATATGTATAGGGCCTAACTTCGGGGGGTCCAATCTCATGACGGGGGACGCTAGCGAGATTTAACGTGCGCAGTGTACTACTCCTGTGGGTGGAGAGGGGGCGTGCCAAATTTCACCCAAATTGGGCAAGAACTGTGGATTTGTATTGAGCAGGCTACTACAGATTTTGAATTTTAGATAGATATGTATATAAATATATATATTTTTTCACATAAAATATGTATGCGTACTACTTTGTCGCAGTAGCTTTATGTGAACCTTCACTTTTCTCTTCATAGGTCGTCCACCTCCCAGGGGAACAAAGGCTCCTGGTGATGGGGGTTCACAGGCCAAGGGACCCATTGAGCGAGTCTACCAGGAAATTGCAATTTTGAAGAAACTTGACCATCCTAATGTTGTTAAGTTGATTGAGGTAATTTTGTTTAATGGTTTCATATTTGCATCTCTTTCATCATCGCTTAGGACCTGTTCACATCTTTTTTTTTTTTTTGTTTACATTTAGCAGCTACACTGGGCGACTTGTGGGTGTCCGATGGCAGCTATCACAGACATCTTAAGCACAATAGGTTTTTCACTGGCTTTTCATGACTTACACATTAAAGGGAACCTGTCACCAGAAAAAAAATATTAAACTGCGGATATGCGGTTAATCTGCAGGCTAATGGCGTAATTGTGCTGCCTGACACCTGCACGCAGCCTAACTCTTCGGGGAGAAAATGAACTTTATTCTCCCCAGCAGTGTTCCCATTGTAGTCATGGTGGTGGAGCTGGCTCTGGTTCAGTCACCGGTCTAAGTAGCCCGCTTTTTTTTAGTGACAGGATTCCTTTAAATGAGTTTTCTTATTTCAGTTAATGCTTGTCTATTGGCAGGTTTAGTATAAAAGAGATCACACTGTGGTCTCCTTTCACCAACATAATATATACTAGACTTCCTCCATGGACCAAAAATTAACTGAAAGGGGACAACCCCTTTTAAAGAGATTGCATTATCCCTTATTGGTGATGATTGTCTAGCTGCGGTATCCATCACCCGTAGGCTTTAATGGGATCCTAGTGACAAATAAGCCATGAAAAACTTATGATGTATCCGATAAATGGATGCTTCTGCAAGATGGATTCCTCTGTTGGGCGAAAGGCAATATGAACTTAGACTTACTAAAATCATGATGATATGAAGCCCCAAATAAATGTTCTTTTTATCAGTAAGACAGGAAAAAAAAGAGAAAGTGATACAGTTGCAGAGTTGTATTAGCATGAAGTTGCCCACCTCACCCACTAAAGAAAAAAAAAAAATCACAATAATGACTTTCCAAGTTTCTCCCTTTCAAAGCCTCATTTGCCTCAGTATATATGGATCAGTGTTGGTAGTTTTAGTTGTACGTGTTATAATCATCTAATTTCACTGCCTTTTTGGTGGTCTTGTGCTGGACAAATATTAGTCGAAGCTGCCGGGAAGAGGGCAATGAGGAGACAGGGGGCGTTTCAGACCAGACTCCCTGTAGCGAAGTGTAGTCACCGATTACAACTTCACAAAAATGGAGCTCAACTGAAAATCAGCCAAGTTTTAATATCTCAGTAAGATCTGTAGGGTAGTGTCTTGTATAGCATTTTGAGCTCCTGTCAATCAGTCCGTACAGTCACTTTAATTTAATACTGGTGTATTATTCAGCTCCCTTTAGTGCATTAACTCAATAAATGGCTATTCTATACTAGCATATGCCAACGTTATATGATTGGTGGAAGTCTGATGTTTTGGGACATGCATAAATCGGACACGGCTGCATGATTGCAGATGAGCATGGTTCATTGTGAATCGCTGCAGATTTTCAGAGCACAAACTTTGTAAATCCGTCTGGAGACTATGACACTGTTGACTAGTCCAAGAGGCAGGTTCTTGGTAGCTTCTCCCTGGCTCACTCTTTGACTGACAGGTCCTTGTGTGTGTGTGTGTGTGTGTGTGTGTGTGTGTGTGTGCGCGTGTGTGTGCGTGCGTGCGTGCGTGCGTGCGCGTCGGAGGCACATTGTCCCCAGCCGGCCTACAAAGTACATTTTCTCCGAAATACAGAAATGCTTCTGAGTAACACATACTGGGCTGCAATAATGTGGCCGGTCTGTAATAAATTCTGCCTTTGTTTAGTATCTCCTGTTGGGTTCAACTTAAATATCTAGAAAAATGTTCGCCTTTGGTTGGAAATTATTTTTGTTTCATAAACATAGAGCTGTAAGGGTGTGGGTTTTTTTTTTTTTTTTCTGTCATCTATTATTCATCCTGTGTTGTTTTTTTTTTTTTTTTTTTTTATGAAATAGATTATTAATAGTGCTAATAGAGGATCTTCGTCATGTTTGAAAACTGTGCTCGACTCGCTGTGGCTGCATGTCTCACGGCTGTTCGACAGCCACAACACGTACAGGGATTGCCTACCAGCCCCAAGACATGCAGCCACCGCGACTCGAGCATGCCGAAGATCGTCTATTAGCACACGAGCGTGCTCTGATAACACCTCATCCGTGCACACTCGCTCATCAATAATTATTAAGGCTACGGAAGAGCACGACAAGGGAGAATACTTTGAGACACTGTTTTTGCAGTGGTTTTTATTTTTTCCAAGAATTTAAAAAAAAAAAAGCAAATTTTTTTTTTTTTTTTTTTACAATTTAAATGTGAAATTTACTTGTACACGGAGAATACACCGCTGCTACACTAAGCTGCTCCACCAATATAGAGTTGCAGTTTTTCTCCCAATTAGCTCTGTCTCATTGATGGGGGGGTTAAACATGCATCACACCCAAAGGAGAGGAAAATTATCACATGAAATCTCCTAATTTTGCTAAACCCTGGCAGCAGGGATCCAGCAGCAGATAGGAGTGCAGCCATGGATATCCTCTGACATGATGGAAGGCTGTAATAATGATTCGCGTTTAATATGGAACGTCTTTGAGGCAGAGGGTTTTACTTTCCACGTATTGTTAATGCCCCTGTCTATCACAGGGGTCTGCAGTGCCCATATTGCCTCTGTAGCATTGGGGGGCTTTTGAGGTTAATTAGAAATGCTTTGCAGACCACTGCAGTAGATCACACATCGGTTCCCTTGGAAACGTGCAAACTGGATGCGCTCTATGCAAAGATGGAATAAGTGAAGCCTGATTAGCCTGGATCTCCCAGCCGTATACTCCCAAGTGTAAAGGAACGTTCTAAATTCTACTGCAGCCAAAGAAACTCTCACTGGAACCGGGAGCGGATTTAATATTGGCTTTTTAGCAACAGTAAATTGCTGCTGGGGTAATAGAAGATCAAAAGAAGGTCAGAACTGTGTTTAGTTTTTGTTTTTTTGTGTTAAGTTCTTATCACAAACTTGTTACTTTTTTCAGTGTTTTTTATTTTCTGCAGTAAAACCTGATCTCTTACCAAGAAAGAAGCTGCAGAAAAACACCATATTTTTTTTTCTTGCATAATTTTTTGTGCGTTTTTTCTGGCTGTTTTGGTATGCTAGATTTGTCTCTTGTGCATTTTTGTGCAGAAGTCCTATTCCATAGAATCAGGTTTTGGCACAAAAAAATGCACCAAAACATGATGCCTGCGATTTTGGTTCCTTTTTTCAGCGTTTTTTCACCACCGATTCAAGTCCATGTGTGAAAAACGCTGAAAAGTGACATGCTCCATGTCTAAAAAATGCTGCAAAGCATAAAATACTGATGACAAAAAAAAAAAACTGTATGCATGAGATTTCTGAGGCTAGGCTTTGCTGGTACTGTAAAACAGCTGAAAATTAGCATTAAAAAATACAGCAAAAACGTCAAAGGAGAACTTGACTTAAATGTTTTTGCTGCAGCTGCATCATTCTGCTCTCTGCCTTAAGGTACCTTCACACGAAGCGACGCTGCAGCGATAGCGACAACGATGCCGATCGCTGCAGCGTCGCTGTTTGATCGCTGGAGAGCTGTCACACAGACCGCTCTCCAGCGACCAACGATGCCGAGGTCCCCGGGTAACCAGGGTAAACATCGGGTTGCTAAGCGCAGGGCCGCGCTTAGTAACCCGATGTTTACCCTGGTTACCAGCGTAAAAGTAAAAAAAACAAACAGCACATACTTACATGCGTCCCCCGGCGTCTGCTTCCTGACACTGACTGAGCTCCGGCCCTAACAGCACAGCGGTGACGTCACCGCTGTGCTTTCACTTTCACTTTAGGGACCTGCGCTCAGTAAGTGTCAGGAAGCAGACGCTGGGGGACGCATGTAAGTATGTGCTGTTTGTTTTTTTTACTTTTACGCTGGTAACCAGGGTAAACATCGGGTTACTAAGCGCGGCCCTGCGCTTGGTAACCCGATGTTTACCCTGGTTACCAGTGTAAAACATCGCTGGTATCGTTGCTTTTGGTGTCAAACACAACGATACACAGCGATCGGACGACCAAATAAAGTTCTGGACTTTATTCAGCGACCAGCGACATCACAGCAGGATCCTGATCGCTGCTGCGTGTCAAACGAAACGATATCGCTAGCCAGGATGCTGCAACATCACGGATCGCTAGCGATGTCGTTTCGTGTGAAGGTACCTTTAGAGCTCAGACACCTGATTTTTCATTTTTTTTTTCACGTACACTAAAGAGACAGACATTCATCAGATGAGGAGAAAAGAAAATTCCACAGCTGCTATCAACCAGTCCATGAAAAACGGACAGCAAATGGAAGGCATCACAGTGCTGCCCATGTTTGTTTGTTTGTGTTTTTTTTTTTTTTTTAAACTGACCCATAGACTTGCATTGGTGATTTTTAATCTGACACTTGGATCAGTATCTGAGTATCTCCACAATTTTACGCAAATCACTCGGTCTGCCCCCCCCCCCCCAAAAAAAAAAAAAAAAAATCTGTGTGAACAGCCCTATAGACTCATAGGTGTGAGTTATAGCCATGAAAAATGGACGTCTGAATGAGCCCTCTTATTTATTGTATTGCCATTGATTTATCTGTGGATTGAGGAGGATTGAAATTGTATGTGTACTCTACTTCTCATTTTATTGTTCCCCTTACAATAGAGCAGTTTTGCAGAAGTCTCACCTGTCAGTGACGCATCCTGCCTGTGATGATGTAGTGTGACACAGAGAAAAGCAAACATTGGGAATAACTGAAAAATCTTATGTGGTCACATTTAAAACACCCTAAGGCTACGTTCACATTTGCGTTGTGCGCCGCAGCGTCGGCGCCGCAACGCACAACGCAAACAAAAACACGGCAAAACGCATGCACAACGCTGCGTTTTGCGCCGCATGCGTCCTTTTTTCTATTGATTTTGGACGCAGCAAAAATGCAACTTGCTGCGTCCTCTGCGCCCGGACGCGGGCGCCGCAGTGACGCATGCGGCGCAAAACGTAAGTGCACCGCATGTCCATGCGCCCCCATGTTAAATATAGGGGCGCATGACGCATGCGGCGACGCTGCGGCGCCCGACGCTGCGGCGCACACCGCAAATGTGAACGTAGCCTTATCCCATTACCAGAACTATAAAATAACTTTTCTTTAAAGGAAAAAGTGACTTGGCATGTAATTACTTTGGAAATAACTTATCAAACCACAAACGATCTAAAACTTCTTTCCAAAAAAGTGACTTAAAGGGGTTTTCCTGAGAACAACGTTGATTTTAATCAACAGATCTTGAAATAATAAGTTCCACAATTGGATGTGTTTTAAATAAAATGTTCCTGTGCTGAGAGAATCTTATAAACGCGCCCCTGCTGTGTACTGTGTAATGGCTGTGTCTGACCGTGCAGGGACATGGTCTGATCATAGCACAGCCAGAGGCGTATCTAGGGTTTCTGGCACCCGGGGCAAGAATTAATTTTGGCGCCCCCCGTCAGCCCCATCATTGCCCTCTCCCCGTCAGCCCCATCATTGCCCTCTCCTCCTCCACCATCCCCATCATTGCTCTCTCCCCATCAGCCCCATCATTGCCCTCTCCTCCTCCACCATCCGCATCATTGCTCTCTCCCTGTCAGCCCCATCATTGCCCTCTCCTCCACCATCCGCATCATTGCTCTCTCCCCGTCAGCCCCATTATTGCCCTCTCCTCCTCCACCATCCCCATCATTGCGCTCTCCCCGTCAGCCCCATCATTGCCCTCTCCTCCCCCCACACACACCATTCACTTCTCTGCACATTCCCCTGCAGCGCGATACACACACACATACACACACACACACACACCCAATACTGAGCCACACACATACACACATTCACATACACACACACAAACACATACACCCACATTCTCACACACACACACACACACACACACACACACACACACACACACACACACACACACACACACACACACACACACACACATTCACATACACACATTCACATACACACACACACATTCACATATACACACACACATTCACACACACACATTCACATACACACACATTCACACACACACACACATTCTCACACACATACACACATTCACACACATTCTCACACACACACACACATTCTCACACACATTCACATATTCACATACACACACACACACACACACACACACACACACACACACACACACACACATATTCTCTCACACACACACACACATTCACACACACACACATTCACACACACCTCTCACCTCTCCTCGCGCTCTGCCGCAGCATCTCATCGCCTTCCTCTGACACAGCTGGCCGCTGAATGATGACGTCATCCAGCGGCGCGTCTGTGTGAGAGGAAGCAGGAAGACAGATCGCTGGGCAGCGGAGCTGCAGGGATTTCTCCCTGCCCGCCGCAGCCACTCTGCAGGGGCCCCCCACCACCTCTGCACACGTTAGGAGCCGGCGCTCTGCAGCTTCTCTGTGCCGGCTGTCAGCTTGACAGTCGGCACAGAGAACAGCTGACTCCAAGAGCGGGGGCGGCAGAATGCAGCCGCTGGGGGAGACACTGCGGACCGCAGAATTAGGTGGCCCGACTGCGCTCCCCTGCCGGCTGCGCCCGGGGCAAATGCCCCGGCTGCCCCCCCTAGATACGCCACTGAGCACAGCTCCTGGGCAGAGGGGGAAGCAAAAGAGTATACAGACATTACAGCATGGAATCACAGCTGCTGGTTTCTGTGAGGTAAAACATTTCCCCACCTATTTAAAAACATATTTTACCTCACAAAATGAATCCTCTGCTATCTCCCTGTCAAAGAGATGTGGTATGATCAGACCATGTCCCTGCACGGTCAGACACAGCCATTACACAGCAGGGGCACATTTATAAGCTTATCTCCGCACAGAATCATTTTTTTTTTATCCAATTGTGGAATTTATTTTTATTCCAAGATCTGTTAATAAAAAAGGTATTTTGTTCATGGGAAACCCCTTTCAGTCAATAATAATAATATCCAGGTGTGTGTACATATAATTACAGTGTTTTCATGTGAATATGCATTGCGATATAGGGTGTGTATATATGTGTCTATATGTATAATATTTATATATTATACTTAGAGTATGTATATATGTGTTTAAGAACAGATATACCGTAATATTAGTGTGTATACATGCAGTATATTGTATTTATTATTTTGTTATTGACAAAATTTACCTGTATGTTTTGTATTGTTCCTTAATGATAATTATCCAGTGTAAATGAAGTAGAAATCAAAGCTAAATCAATGCTAAACCTGAAATTTTTCCGAAGCACGACAATAGACATGCAATGTGTTCCATTTTCCTTTCTTCTTTTTTCATTTTGAAGCCCATAGACTTTATATGAAGACATCACATGAATCCCCATAAAATGGAATACTTTATTAAATATTGCACTAAAAAATCCCTATCTAATAATTCAGTATAATGGGGCAGATAACCCCAACATATATACACACACGCCCTATACTGAAAATATACCAACAATAAACATCATAACATGTCCTACTTAGGTGATATAGCACAGGTGGTATATAAAATACCTAAAGAGTGTCAGGATATATGTGTACTGCCCCTAATGGTAATGCAGACCTGTAATATATCCCTACCTAGATGCGGGGGTTGGCACCCTAAGAAAATACGAGAACGGCGCCCCCGCTCGTACGATGACTATCCCTGGTCTCCTAGGGATTCCCTATAAGGGATAGACTATGAAACAGAAAGCCAGTTGGCTGTATATAACTTGTAAGAATATGTGATACCGTTAACACAGCATGTCAGGCCCGCATCCCACAATGTGCTGTAAGATAGGGATAGAGGTAAAAGCTAAATATCACAAGTTACCGGACAATAAATAGAAAAATACAAAATATATATTCAGCATACTAAGGAACCGATACCATGAAACATATTAATGCCATAAAAAGCAATAACTAAGGCAAGCCCCCACCACATAAACCTGGAAATGGGCAGATAATGCAGTCAGTTCAGTCGGGAATGCAGCAAGTAATAAAGATACATATTAATGATAATTGTCATATACTCATCTGCTGCAAAAATCAACCCCAGCCAAACGTCCATCCAGCAGTGGTGGCTCATACGATAAATTAGGGCACACCAACTTCACAAAAGACCTCTCAACGCGTTTCCCCCAGACCATGGGTTCATCAGGAGAGTAAGAACATCAGCATGGCAGTAAATGATATATATAGATACATACAAAGATAGGGCTGCAGCGACATACCGGAGGCTATTGCTTAAATAGATGGTCTCCCAGCAAGGTAGTAAAGTACTTCCTAATTCAAGGTGTAAAGTCCGTAGCCGTCCCTCAATCCAGATAAAGTAATAGCAAGTGTAGGTAAATCCATGAATACCGCCATATTGGTGAAGTACACGGCGGCCCCACACGGAAGTGGACAGTGAAAAATGCCTCTATCAGTAAAAACAGGCCAGCAGTGCCCGGTATCAGCGCTACAAACAGCGCATGCGTAGTGCTAGACCAGAAAGGCAGAGTAAAGCCTCACCGACCGCCATAATGGTGGAGTCCAGAGGTGCCTTGTATATATAGTAAGCAGCCGCGCACGCGCCGCACTGCGCAGGCTACATGCGATAAATCCCCATAGACCACCATAATTCTGGGGTCCAGCAGAGACCTAAGAAAGAAAATATACAACCTATATTACGGCGATAACAGCACAAGACAATGATATTTACTGTAATAGATACACCGGTTTATGAACAAAAGAGGCATAATGGATACATCACTGAATGCGCATACAGACCAAATATGGTAATATACACTCACAACGGTAAGGGAAAGAAGCGCAGGACTATACATACAACACTAATATAGATGGTAGAAAAATGAAGCAAATATGCTATATCACAAAAAGATAACTTAACTACCAAAAAATAAACAGGGAAGCAGAAAAATAATAATAAATCACAATTACTATGGAGAAACCACTGATCAATAGAAACCACGAGGTTACACTGCACAGGATCAAATATGGATAAATAAAGATAGCTTAATATAATAAACCGGGAAGGATAACCCAAATAAGACTAGCTGACATCAATGAATTGACCCATCACAAAAAACAGCAATAATTTTGCTGCTCATTCAAGCCATAAGGTGCAAGAGTGCGTAGCCTAAAAATCCACTGACATTCCTTTTGGAGGAGCAATTTGTCCAGGTTACCACCCCTGGGATTACGTCGCACAACTTCAAGCACACAAAAAGAGATAGCTCTATCGTTATTGAAATGAACACATCTAACATGCTTCGCTATTGGTGTATCCCGCTTATGTTTTATGTCCCCCAAATGTTCACCGATGCGTCTCCGTAGCTCTCTCTTAGTTTTTCCAATATAACTGAGTGGACACGAACACGTAGCCATATATACTAACCCCTCAGATTTACAATTGGCAAAGTCCCTCATATAGTAAATCCTATCAGATGTGGTGCTCTTGAATGTTTTCTCCTTCCTTACCCATGAACAAAATTTACAGCTACCACACCTAAACGTGCCACACGGTTTACGATCCAACCAGGTACCAGACATAACGGGGCGCTCATAGAAACTATGGACCAGACGGTCCTTGATGGATCTACCCTTTTTATACGTAATTTTAGGGGTAGGGGGGACAAAATCCTTAAGATCAGGATCCGCCCTAAGGATCCCCCAATGTCTTTTCAAGATACTCTGTACCGCATTCGATCTGTTATCAAACATACCAATGATTCTCGGTATCTCGGGTATATCCTCTCCAGGTGGTGGGTGAAGCAAGTCTTGCCGAGAACAACCAGCTGCATGTCTCAGGGCCCCATCCAGAACTGTCCCAGGGTAACCCCTTTGGCCAAATCTACACCTAAGATCATAAGCCTGCTCAGAAAAATCATGATTATTGGAGCAGTTTCTCCTGACACGTAAAAATTGCCCTTTTGGGATTCCTCTACGCAGGGGGCCAGGATGGAAACTATCCCACCTAAGGAGACCATTAGTGGATGTGGGTTTCCTATAAGTCTTAGTGGTAAGTCTACCCCTCTGATCCTTACTAATATTAAGGTCAAGGAAGTTGATGGATTCTTCCTGAATCTCCGATGTGAACCTCATGTTTATGTTATTCTTATTAATACACAGAATGAACTGATTAAACTCGGCAACAGTGCCTGACCAGAGTACGAACACATCGTCGATAAATCTCGACCAAAATAAAATCTTAGGGAACCACCAAGCTTCTTCCACAAAAATAACAGTCTCTTCCCACCAGCCCAGGAAGAGGTTGGCGTACGATGGGGCACAGGAGCTCCCCATCGCCGTCCCCCTGAGCTGGTGGTAAGTCTTGCCAAAGAAAAGAAAACAATTATGATTCAATATGAATGTCATTAACTCAACCACAAATTTGTTGTGCGGGATACATTGGGTGGCACGTGTATTAAGAAAAAATTCCATCCCCCTGACACCTGCCTCATGTGGAATATTACTGTACAACGCTTCCACATCTATGGACGCCAAAAAAGTGTTAGTATCAATGTCAAGACCCTCGAGTTTAGTAAGTAAGTCCAGGGTATCCCTAAGGTATGAGGGCAGAGACACAACAAAAGGGCGGAGGATCTTATCGATGTAGACCCCTACATTTTGGCCCACCGAGTTAACCCCCGACACAATAGGACGACCCCTAAGGGGCAAAAGCCCCTTATGAACCTTAGGAAGACAATAAAAGGCAGGTACCAGAGGGAAAGATGGGGAAAGAAACTCAAATTCGTCTTTGGTAATCAATCTGAGATCAAGGCCTCTGATAAGAAGACACATTAGCGTATCTGTATATTGGGGAGTTGGATCCTTACTGAGAATTTCATATGTCTCACTGTCATCAAGTATCAGCTTACACATTGACATATACTGATCATGGTTCATTATGACCATATTGCCCCCCTTATCGGAGGGCTTAATAATTATATCTCTATTTTTCTCTAATTCAGTTAAGGCCAACATCTCAGACCTAGTCAGATTAGACGATAGAGTGTCCCCCCTCTCTCTGGAATTAATCCTCAATAGATCTTCCTCAACAACTTTGAGAAAGATATCAATAGAATCCAGAGTCCCAGCCGGGGGTGCCCTAGTACTCTTACGTTTGAGTGATGTAAAGGGACCCAAACCATCATTACGTTCATTATCTCTCAATAGGTCAGTCAAGATGTCAACAGCTTCAAGATCATCGACCGCAATACCCAAATCCACGCACCTTTCTCTATCTTTATCAAGATGGAACTTGTGCCACTTGAGTTTCCGTGCAAACAAATTAATGTCTTTAACCCAACCAAAAGCATCAAACTTAGTTGTGGGGACAAAATTAAGGCCCTTATGAAGGACATTACACTCGTCAAACGACAACTCATAATTACTCAAATTAATGATTTGACCAGACCCCACACGTCCTAAACCATTCTGTTTCTCAGTGGATAAACAAGTGGGGCCCTCTGCTCCAAAAAAGGAGAGGAAGAAGGCAAAGAGGGCGTAGGTCCAGATACTGGCATTGGAAGGGATGGCTCGCCCAAACCGATAGTGGAGTTGTTTGTTTGTATACCTCCTCGTGTCTGTATACCCATGTTGGTGGACCCCATAGGGGTATGCATATGTGTGCCATATCCTTGCCATCTCTGTCTCTGTCTTTGTCCCCTGCCTCTTGACCTACCCCTCTGCCTCCACCTATTACTGGAGTTGGATCTCTCACTGTCAGAATTATCCGTTTCAGATGACGAAATATGAGTCCGGTTATCCCGTTGAGGATTCACAAAATTATACGCCCTATTTTCTTTGAATTCCGTATAATCCCTTGTAAACTGGAAATGCTTTCTATCCTTGATGTTTGCCTGAAATTTTTCCACAGAGGTCTGTAGCAAAGATTCCCTCCTCGTAAATTCAGGGTCAGATTTAAACACTAGCACTTTTTCTATAAGTTCTCCCAATATTTTCCTAGTGCGTTCAAAATTGATCTTCTCCTCTTCAATCAGGATTCTCATGAACCTACAAGAGGATTCAATTGATTCCCGTTGCCAGACCTCTAACAATTGGGGATTCACCAGTCTTGGAGACGGAAACAACCGAATCCTCAAGCCACTGGGAACAATGTTGTTTTTGAGATAGTTTTCAAGGGCCTTTATTTCCCAAAACGATTTGATATTGTTTTTGTACCCCACAAATAGTTCATTAAATAGATTTTTTATGGAAATTGAGCTACTAGCTCCTACCCGGCTATTATCAGTGGAGAAGGCTAAATTAGCATCCTCTATCCATTGCCCCGTATTAATGGGTCCAGATAAAAAGCTAGCCATGAAAAAAAGCAATAAGAGACTTACTAATGAAAAAATATATGTTTAGGAGGAAAAACCAAAAATAACTTACAAATAGAAAAATAACCCCCATAAAATGGAATACTTTATTAAATATTGCACTAAAAAATCCCTATCTAATAATTCAGTATAATGGGGCAGATAACCCCAACATATATACACACACGCCCTATACTGAAAATATACCAACAATAAACATCATAACATGTCCTACTTAGGTGATATAGCACAGGTGGTATATAAAATACCTAAAGAGTGTCAGGATATATGTGTACTGCCCCTAATGGTAATGCAGACCTGTAATATATCCCTACCTAGATGCGGGGGTTGGCACCCTAAGAAAATACGAGAACGGCGCCCCCGCTCGTACGATGACTATCCCTGGTCTCCTAGGGATTCCCTATAAGGGATAGACTATGAAACAGAAAGCCAGTTGGCTGTATATAACTTGTAAGAATATGTGATACCGTTAACACAGCATGTCAGGCCCGCATCCCACAATGTGCTGTAAGATAGGGATAGAGGTAAAAGCTAAATATCACAAGTTACCGGACAATAAATAGAAAAATACAAAATATATATTCAGCATACTAAGGAACCGATACCATGAAACATATTAATGCCATAAAAAGCAATAACTAAGGCAAGCCCCCACCACATAAACCTGGAAATGGGCAGATAATGCAGTCAGTTCAGTCGGGAATGCAGCAAGTAATAAAGATACATATTAATGATAATTGTCATATACTCATCTGCTGCAAAAATCAACCCCAGCCAAACGTCCATCCAGCAGTGGTGGCTCATACGATAAATTAGGGCACACCAACTTCACAAAAGACCTCTCAACGCGTTTCCCCCAGACCATGGGTTCATCAGGAGAGTAAGAACATCAGCATGGCAGTAAATGATATATATAGATACATACAAAGATAGGGCTGCAGCGACATACCGGAGGCTATTGCTTAAATAGATGGTCTCCCAGCAAGGTAGTAAAGTACTTCCTAATTCAAGGTGTAAAGTCCGTAGCCGTCCCTCAATCCAGATAAAGTAATAGCAAGTGTAGGTAAATCCATGAATACCGCCATATTGGTGAAGTACACGGCGGCCCCACACGGAAGTGGACAGTGAAAAATGCCTCTATCAGTAAAAACAGGCCAGCAGTGCCCGGTATCAGCGCTACAAACAGCGCATGCGTAGTGCTAGACCAGAAAGGCAGAGTAAAGCCTCACCGACCGCCATAATGGTGGAGTCCAGAGGTGCCTTGTATATATAGTAAGCAGCCGCGCACGCGCCGCACTGCGCAGGCTACATGCGATAAATCCCCATAGACCACCATAATTCTGGGGTCCAGCAGAGACCTAAGAAAGAAAATATACAACCTATATTACGGCGATAACAGCACAAGACAATGATATTTACTGTAATAGATACACCGGTTTATGAACAAAAGAGGCATAATGGATACATCACTGAATGCGCATACAGACCAAATATGGTAATATACACTCACAACGGTAAGGGAAAGAAGCGCAGGACTATACATACAACACTAATATAGATGGTAGAAAAATGAAGCAAATATGCTATATCACAAAAAGATAACTTAACTACCAAAAAATAAACAGGGAAGCAGAAAAATAATAATAAATCACAATTACTATGGAGAAACCACTGATCAATAGAAACCACGAGGTTACACTGCACAGGATCAAATATGGATAAATAAAGATAGCTTAATATAATAAACCGGGAAGGATAACCCAAATAAGACTAGCTGACATAAATGAATTGACCCATCACAAAAAACAGCAATAATTTTGCTGCTCATTCAAGCCATAAGGTGCAAGAGTGCGTAGCCTAAAAATCCACTGACATTCCTTTTGGAGGAGCAATTTGTCCAGGTTACCACCCCTGGGATTACGTCGCACAACTTCAAGCACACAAAAAGAGATAGCTCTATCGTTATTGAAATGAACACATCTAACATGCTTCGCTATTGGTGTATCCCGCTTATGTTTTATGTCCCCCAAATGTTCACCGATGCGTCTCCGTAGCTCTCTCTTAGTTTTTCCAATATAACTGAGTGGACACGAACACGTAGCCATATATACTACCCCCTCAGATTTACAATTGGCAAAGTCCCTCATATAGTAAATCCTATCAGATGTGGTGCTCTTGAATGTTTTCTCCTTCCTTACCCATGAACAAAATTTACAGCTACCACACCTAAACGTGCCACACGGTTTACGATCCAACCAGGTACCAGACATAACGGGGCGCTCATAGAAACTATGGACCAGACGGTCCTTGATGGATCTACCCTTTTTATACGTAATTTTAGGGGTAGGGGGGACAAAATCCTTAAGATCAGGATCCGCCCTAAGGATCCCCCAATGTCTTTTCAAGATACTCTGTACCGCATTCGATCTGTTATCAAACATACCAATGATTCTCGGTATCTCGGGTATATCCTCTCCAGGTGGTGGGTGAAGCAAGTCTTGCCGAGAACAACCAGCTGCATGTCTCAGGGCCCCATCCAGAACTGTCCCAGGGTAACCCCTTTGGCCAAATCTACACCTAAGATCATAAGCCTGCTCAGAAAAATCATGATTATTGGAGCAGTTTCTCCTGACACGTAAAAATTGCCCTTTTGGGATTCCTCTACGCAGGGGGCCAGGATGGAAACTATCCCACCTAAGGAGACCATTAGTGGATGTGGGTTTCCTATAAGTCTTAGTGGTAAGTCTACCCCTCTGATCCTTACTAATATTAAGGTCAAGGAAGTTGATGGATTCTTCCTGAATCTCCGATGTGAACCTCATGTTTATGTTATTCTTATTAATACACAGAATGAACTGATTAAACTCGGCAACAGTGCCTGACCAGAGTACGAACACATCGTCGATAAATCTCGACCAAAATAAAATCTTAGGGAACCACCAAGCTTCTTCCACAAAAATAACAGTCTCTTCCCACCAGCCCAGGAAGAGGTTGGCGTACGATGGGGCACAGGAGCTCCCCATCGCCGTCCCCCTGAGCTGGTGGTAAGTCTTGCCAAAGAAAAGAAAACAATTATGATTCAATATGAATGTCATTAACTCAACCACAAATTTGTTGTGCGGGATACATTGGGTGGCACGTGTATTAAGAAAAAATTCCATCCCCCTGACACCTGCCTCATGTGGAATATTACTGTACAACGCTTCCACATCTATGGACGCCAAAAAAGTGTTAGTATCAATGTCAAGACCCTCGAGTTTAGTAAGTAAGTCCAGGGTATCCCTAAGGTATGAGGGCAGAGACACAACAAAAGGGCGGAGGATCTTATCGATGTAGACCCCTACATTTTGGCCCACCGAGTTAACCCCCGACACAATAGGACGACCCCTAAGGGGCAAAAGCTATCTTTTATCTGCCCCTAAGGGGCAGCCCTATCTTTGTATGTATCTATATATATCATTTACTGCCATGCTGATGTTCTTACTCTCCTGATGAACCCATGGTCTGGGGGAAACGCGTTGAGAGGTCTTTTGTGAAGTTGGTGTGCCCTAATTTATCGTATGAGCCACCACTGCTGGATGGACGTTTGGCTGGGGTTGATTTTTGCAGCAGATGAGTATATGACAATTATCATTAATATGTATCTTTATTACTTGCTGCATTCCCGACTGAACTGACTGCATTATCTGCCCATTTCCAGGTTTATGTGGTGGGGGCTTGCCTTAGTTATTGCTTTTTATGGCATTAATATGTTTCATGGTATCGGTTCCTTAGTATGCTGAATATATATTTTGTATTTTTCTATTTATTGTCCGGTAACTTGTGATATTTAGCTTTTACCTCTATCCCTATCTTACAGCACATTGTGGGATGCGGGCCTGACATGCTGTGTTAACGGTATCACATATTCTTACAAGTTATATACAGCCAACTGGCTTTCTGTTTCATAGTCTATCCCTTATAGGGAATCCCTAGGAGACCAGGGATAGTCATCGTACGAGCGGGGGCGCCGTTCTCGTATTTTCTTAGGGTGCCAACCCCCGCATCTAGGTAGGGATATATTACAGGTCTGCATTACCATTAGGGGCAGTACACATATATCCTGACACTCTTTAGGTATTTTATATACCACCTGTGCTATATCACCTAAGTAGGACATGTTATGATGTTTATTGTTGGTATATTTTCAGTATAGGGCGTGTGTGTATATATGTTGGGGTTATCTGCCCCATTATACTGAATTATTAGATAGGGATTTTTTAGTGCAATATTTAATAAAGTATTCCATTTTATGGGGGTTATTTTTCTATTTGTAAGTTATTTTTGGTTTTTCCTCCTAAACATATATTTTTTCATTAGTAAGTCTCTTATTGCTTTTTTTCATGGCTAGCTTTTTATCTGGACCCATTAATACGGGGCAATGGATAGAGGATGCTAATTTAGCCTTCTCCACTGATAATAGCCGGGTAGGAGCTAGTAGCTCAATTTCCATAAAAAATCTATTTAATGAACTATTTGTGGGGTACAAAAACAATATCAAATCGTTTTGGGAAATAAAGGCCCTTGAAAACTATCTCAAAAACAACATTGTTCCCAGTGGCTTGAGGATTCGGTTGTTTCCGTCTCCAAGACTGGTGAATCCCCAATTGTTAGAGGTCTGGCAACGGGAATCAATTGAATCCTCTTGTAGGTTCATGAGAATCCTGATTGAAGAGGAGAAGATCAATTTTGAACGCACTAGGAAAATATTGGGAGAACTTATAGAAAAAGTGCTAGTGTTTAAATCTGACCCTGAATTTACGAGGAGGGAATCTTTGCTACAGACCTCTGTGGAAAAATTTCAGGCAAACATCAAGGATAGAAAGCATTTCCAGTTTACAAGGGATTATACGGAATTCAAAGAAAATAGGGCGTATAATTTTGTGAATCCTCAACGGGATAACCGGACTCATATTTCGTCATCTGAAACGGATAATTCTGACAGTGAGAGATCCAACTCCAGTAATAGGTGGAGGCAGAGGGGTAGGTCAAGAGGCAGGGGACAAAGACAGAGACAGAGATGGCAAGGATATGGCACACATATGCATACCCCTATGGGGTCCACCAACATGGGTATACAGACACGAGGAGGTATACAAACAAACAACTCCACTATCGGTTTGGGCGAGCCATCCCTTCCAATGCCAGTATCTGGACCTACGCCCTCTTTGCCTTCTTCCTCTCCTTTTTTGGAGCAGAGGGCCCCACTTGTTTATCCACTGAGAAACAGAATGGTTTAGGACGTGTGGGGTCTGGTCAAATCATTAATTTGAGTAATTATGAGTTGTCGTTTGACGAGTGTAATGTCCTTCATAAGGGCCTTAATTTTGTCCCCACAACTAAGTTTGATGCTTTTGGTTGGGTTAAAGACATTAATTTGTTTGCACGGAAACTCAAGTGGCACAAGTTCCATCTTGATAAAGATAGAGAAAGGTGCGTGGATTTGGGTATTGCGGTCGATGATCTTGAAGCTGTTGACATCTTGACTGACCTATTGAGAGATAATGAACGTAATGATGGTTTGGGTCCCTTTACATCACTCAAACGTAAGAGTACTAGGGCACCCCCGGCTGGGACTCTGGATTCTATTGATATCTTTCTCAAAGTTGTTGAGGAAGATCTATTGAGGATTAATTCCAGAGAGAGGGGGGACACTCTATCGTCTAATCTGACTAGGTCTGAGATGTTGGCCTTAACTGAATTAGAGAAAAATAGAGATATAATTATTAAGCCCTCCGATAAGGGGGGCAATATGGTCATAATGAACCATGATCAGTATATGTCAATGTGTAAGCTGATACTTGATGACAGTGAGACATATGAAATTCTCAGTAAGGATCCAACTCCCCAATATACAGATACGCTAATGTGTCTTCTTATCAGAGGCCTTGATCTCAGATTGATTACCAAAGACGAATTTGAGTTTCTTTCCCCATCTTTCCCTCTGGTACCTGCCTTTTATTGTCTTCCTAAGGTTCATAAGGGGCTTTTGCCCCTTAGGGGTCGTCCTATTGTGTCGGGGGTTAACTCGGTGGGCCAAAATGTAGGGGTCTACATCGATAAGATCCTCCGCCCTTTTGTTGTGTCTCTGCCCTCATACCTTAGGGATACCCTGGACTTACTTACTAAACTCGAGGGTCTTGACATTGATACTAACACTTTTTTGGCGTCCATAGATGTGGAAGCGTTGTACAGTAATATTCCACATGAGGCAGGTGTCAGGGGGATGGAATTTTTTCTTAATACACGTGCCACCCAATGTATCCCGCACAACAAATTTGTGGTTGAGTTAATGACATTCATATTGAATCATAATTGTTTTCTTTTCTTTGGCAAGACTTACCACCAGCTCAGGGGGACGGCGATGGGGAGCTCCTGTGCCCCATCGTACGCCAACCTCTTCCTGGGCTGGTGGGAAGAGACTGTTATTTTTGTGGAAGAAGCTTGGTGGTTCCCTAAGATTTTATTTTGGTCGAGATTTATCGACGATGTGTTCGTACTCTGGTCAGGCACTGTTGCCGAGTTTAATCAGTTCATTCTGTGTATTAATAAGAATAACATAAACATGAGGTTCACATCGGAGATTCAGGAAGAATCCATCAACTTCCTTGACCTTAATATTAGTAAGGATCAGAGGGGTAGACTTACCACTAAGACTTATAGGAAACCCACATCCACTAATGGTCTCCTTAGGTGGGATAGTTTCCATCCTGGCCCCCTGCGTAGAGGAATCCCAAAAGGGCAATTTTTACGTGTCAGGAGAAACTGCTCCAATAATCATGATTTTTCTGAGCAGGCTTATGATCTTAGGTGTAGATTTGGCCAAAGGGGTTACCCTGGGACAGTTCTGGATGGGGCCCTGAGACATGCAGCTGGTTGTTCTCGGCAAGACTTGCTTCACCCACCACCTGGAGAGGATATACCCGAGATACCGAGAATCATTGGTATGTTTGATAACAGATCGAATGCGGTACAGAGTATCTTGAAAAGACATTGGGGGATCCTTAGGGCGGATCCTGATCTTAAGGATTTTGTCCCCCCTACCCCTAAAATTACGTATAAAAAGGGTAGATCCATCAAGGACCGTCTGGTCCATAGTTTCTATGAGCGCCCCGTTATGTCTGGTACCTGGTTGGATCGTAAACCGTGTGGCACGTTTAGGTGTGGTAGCTGTAAATTTTGTTCATGGGTAAGGAAGGAGAAAACATTCAAGAGCACCACATCTGATAGGATTTACTATATGAGGGACTTTGCCAATTGTAAATCTGAGGGGTTAGTATATATGGCTACGTGTTCGTGTCCACTCAGTTATATTGGAAAAACTAAGAGAGAGCTACGGAGACGCATCGGTGAACATTTGGGGGACATAAAACATAAGCGGGATACACCAATAGCGAAGCATGTTAGATGTGTTCATTTCAATAACGATAGAGCTATCTCTTTTTGTGTGCTTGAAGTTGTGCGACGTAATCCCAGGGGTGGTAACCTGGACAAATTGCTCCTCCAAAAGGAATGTCAGTGGATTTTTAGGCTACGCACTCTTGCACCTTATGGCTTGAATGAGCAGCAAAATTATTGCTGTTTTTTGTGATGGGTCAATTCATTGATGTCAGCTAGTCTTATTTGGGTTATCCTTCCCGGTTTATTATATTAAGCTATCTTTATTTATCCATATTTGATCCTGTGCAGTGTAACCTCGTGGTTTCTATTGATCAGTGGTTTCTCCATAGTAATTGTGATTTATTATTATTTTTCTGCTTCCCTGTTTATTTTTTGGTAGTTAAGTTATCTTTTTGTGATATAGCATATTTGCTTCATTTTTCTACCATCTATATTAGTGTTGTATGTATAGTCCTGCGCTTCTTTCCCTTACCGTTGTGAGTGTATATTACCATATTTGGTCTGTATGCGCATTCAGTGATGTATCCATTATGCCTCTTTTGTTCATAAACCGGTGTATCTATTACAGTAAATATCATTGTCTTGTGCTGTTATCGCCGTAATATAGGTTGTATATTTTCTTTCTTAGGTCTCTGCTGGACCCCAGAATTATGGTGGTCTATGGGGATTTATCGCATGTAGCCTGCGCAGTGCGGCGCGTGCGCGGCTGCTTACTATATATACAAGGCACCTCTGGACTCCACCATTATGGCGGTCGGTGAGGCTTTACTCTGCCTTTCTGGTCTAGCACTACGCATGCGCTGTTTGTAGCGCTGATACCGGGCACTGCTGGCCTGTTTTTACTGATAGAGGCATTTTTCACTGTCCACTTCCGTGTGGGGCCGCCGTGTACTTCACCAATATGGCGGTATTCATGGATTTACCTACACTTGCTATTACTTTATCTGGATTGAGGGACGGCTACGGACTTTACACCTTGAATTAGGAAGTACTTTACTACCTTGCTGGGAGACCATCTATTTAAGCAATAGCCTCCGGTATGTCGCTGCAGCCCTATCTTTGTATGTATCTATATATATCATTTACTGCCATGCTGATGTTCTTACTCTCCTGATGAACCCATGGTCTGGGGGAAACGCGTTGAGAGGTCTTTTGTGAAGTTGGTGTGCCCTAATTTATCGTATGAGCCACCACTGCTGGATGGACGTTTGGCTGGGGTTGATTTTTGCAGCAGATGAGTATATGACAATTATCATTAATATGTATCTTTATTACTTGCTGCATTCCCGACTGAACTGACTGCATTATCTGCCCATTTCCAGGTTTATGTGGTGGGGGCTTGCCTTAGTTATTGCTTTTTATGGCATTAATATGTTTCATGGTATCGGTTCCTTAGTATGCTGAATATATATTTTGTATTTTTCTATTTATTGTCCGGTAACTTGTGATATTTAGCTTTTACCTCTATCCCTATCTTACAGCACATTGTGGGATGCGGGCCTGACATGCTGTGTTAACGGTATCACATATTCTTACAAGTTATATACAGCCAACTGGCTTTCTGTTTCATAGTCTATCCCTTATAGGGAATCCCTAGGAGACCAGGGATAGTCATCGTACGAGCGGGGGCGCCGTTCTCGTATTTTCTTAGGGTGCCAACCCCCGCATCTAGGTAGGGATATATTACAGGTCTGCATTACCATTAGGGGCAGTACACATATATCCTGACACTCTTTAGGTATTTTATATACCACCTGTGCTATATCACCTAAGTAGGACATGTTATGATGTTTATTGTTGGTATATTTTCAGTATAGGGCGTGTGTGTATATATGTTGGGGTTATCTGCCCCATTATACTGAATTATTAGATAGGGATTTTTTAGTGCAATATTTAATAAAGTATTCCATTTTATGGGGGTTATTTTTCTATTTGTAAGTTATTTTTGGTTTTTCCTCCTAAACATATATTTTTTCATTAGTAACATCACATGAATCCTCAATATAATTTACAAAGTTATGTCCTGGTTCCTTATGGATCCTAATAATGTTCTCTAGGTTGGGTGAGGAGAGTAATTTGCCTTGTGTAACCCTTTCCAACATTGACAGCAGTTACATTCACCATGGCTGTGGATGTGTCCGCTATTGCTCACATGATTAAAAGAAAGGAGATAAATGCGAGTCTCAGACAGCAGGCCTCTCTAGATTGGCTACTCACTTGGCTGCTGAGGTGGAAAACTGTACAAATGTGTGATATAAAGCAAACCCGAAGCACATGTAGTGCTCGTGTGACGAATTGTATTAGTCACTGTGGATCAGCTAGATATATATTTTTGTGTTTGGTCCTTTTGTGATTAAATCTAATTTATATATCTGTTTGTATAACAGTTCATTAAAGGGGGGGGGGGCAGATTGGAATTTGTGTTTTATGGTCCTGGAGTCCATGTGGCCTCAGATGCTTTTTTATTAATCAGAAGATAACTGAAGCCATGATCATGTAGAGAACAGTGTGGCTGCTAAACCAAAGTCACTCTGTCATCTCTATGATGTACTTATCTCAATAATTGCTGCAGGAACAAAGAGGAGGTCACAGAAAGACCGTGTGTGTGGAAGGGTGACCCTACACATTAATATAAAGGTGATCGAAATGGATGAATTCAACTAATATGATTTATGACAGACTGTCAATTTCTGGAGAAACGACGTTCATGCATGGGCACGGTGAACATTTCTGACGGCTTACTAAAATGCGTATGGAGACATCAATATAACGATCATTCACCAGACAGTGGTTCGTTCAATAGTTATTCAGCCATCAACCTACTTCTATCTGTGTATTGTCATCTTCGGGTTCTTCCCATTAACACTTCTACAGCGTATGACAGAAGGTGCACAACAGGGTTCACTGCTAATAGGATCCTATTAGAACAAATCCCCATAAACCTGTAGAAGAAATGAAGATTTATTACCATTACATAGTTATATAGAATATATAGTTGAAAAAAAAAAAATTGGTCCATCAGGTTCTACTTTCCTCCACCGATTTTTTTTTTTTTTTTTTTTTTTTTTTTTTTTTTAATTTTGTTTGTTTTTCCTTAGACACTTGTTGACTATCTTATGGAATTATGTAGTCTACCTACTTTACTATACAGCAAAATAAGAGGTACCCGAGCCGCTACTGGGTCATATGGCAACATGGACTCCTTAAGTAATGTGACCAGAACCTAACAAAAGAAATCCCTGCCTAGAATGAATTACACCCTTTGCTAACATAAACCCAAAGGATTGTCATTAATAATTTTACTCCAATCTTTAAGGTGGCGTCTGGAACTTTTGAGTACCTGAAGACTCTCTTGTTTACTTGAGTAATGTACGTTGCAGATATCAGCTGATCAGTGGGGGTGCCTGGTGTCAGACCCTCTTTGCTTACTAGCGAATAAGTCATCAATATGTTATTTGTGGACAGTTTCTTTAGGAATATTGGCCTATCTGAGACCATGGGGCTATTGACATTGACCCTTTCTCCCCCATATAATGATAACGCTATAGCCCCTAAAGGTACCGTCACACTAAGCGACGCTGCAGCGATACAGGCAACGATGCCGATCGCTGCAGCGTCGCTGTTTGGTCGCTGGAGAGCTGTCACACAGACCGCTCTCCAGCGACCAACGATGCCGAGGTCCCTGGGTAACCAGGGTAAACATCGGGTTGCTAAGCGCAGGGCCGCGCTTAGTAACCCGATGTTTACCCTGGTTACCAGTGTAAAATGTAAAAAAACAAACACTACATACTCACCTTCGCGTCCCCCGGCGTCCGCTTCCTGCACTGACTGAGTGCCGGCCCTAACAGCAGAGCGGTGACGTCACCGCTGTGCTGTGCTTTCACTTTACGGCCAGCGCTCAGTCAGTGCAGGAAGCGGACGGCGAGGGACGTGTGACAGACATCAGAGGGTGAGTATGTACTGTTTGTTTTTTTACATTTTACACTGGTAACCAGGGTAAACATCGGGTTACTAAGCGCGGCCCTGCGCTTAGTAACCCGATATTTACCCAGGTTACCATTGTAAAACATCGCTGGTATCGTTGCTTTTGCTGTCAAACACAACGATACACGGCGATCTGACGACCAAATAAAGTTCTGGACTTTAATCAACGACCAGCGATATCACAGCAGGATCCTGATCGCTGCTGCGTGTCAAACACAACGATATCGCTATCCAGGACGCTGCAACGTCACGGATCGCTAGAGATATCGTTTAGTGTGACGGTACCTTTAACCACTGTAGATCACTAGGGACATTATGATTAAGCCCTTAATCACTCTAGTAATAATTTGTCAGCCCTTAATCCCCCTCAAACAGTGACACTTAGTAGTACATTTTAAGTCAGTCTACTCTACCGGAAATGGAGCATTGACCCCGAAGGTCAGACATTTTAGAATTTTGAGTTACGCAGTAATAATAGTAGTTGACTAGTTTTCCCAGCATGTAAAATACTTGAATCACTTTATAAATACCATTCTGGCTGCAGTTGTTACTGGGGATGTTGATCCATTTTCAAGTTCTTAAGTGGAAAAACCTTTTGAAAAATGTGTAAGTGTTTTGGATAACTTCAGTAATAGTTTAATATCAGCAAATGTGGGCTTCTTTCCACATACAAAATATGGCAAATCCTTCTCTTCTTTTTCTTCCACAGTAAAGTATGGTTACCTACTACTGATGGTTAATAGCCTTCATGAAGGGCCGGGATTACTTAGAGGTTGTCCGAAGCTAAAATTTTATTTTAATCCTAAATTTCTTGTCTATTTAATGTCATAATCTAATCTCTTTTCTAATATACTTTAATTAAAAATTTCCTACCGTTCCCTAACTGCTTGATTTTTTTTTTTTTTTTTTTTAAATACTACCTCCTCTGATGCTTTGTCTGAGAAACTTAGTACATGCTTCAATAGTCAAATGAGTCATCATCAGGGAGCATAGTCTGTGGTCACTTGTGGGGGCAGGGCTGGTCCCTGCTTTTCTTGTACATCGGGTATTCTTATAATGCACACTGATAGTGCGCTCTCTTGCCGCCTCGTCACTTCTCATGAGAGGTGGCCAGCGAGCACACTGTCACTGTGCATTTTGCATGGTGACGAATCCACAGAGCATACGTTGAACAACAGACGCATGCTCAGTAGAGTGAGTACTAGCTCAGCCCCTGAAAACACATTACCGATAACTCCTTGTTTCAGGGAGGGGGGCTGCGGCAGTGACCATGCGCACCTCTGCCCCTTGACAACTTATTTAACTATCCCAGCATGCACTGAGATTCTCAAAGGAAGAGTCCTCTAAGAGGAGATAGTAAAAAAAAAAAAAAATGTAGACAGTGAGGAAATGGTAGGGACTTTTAAATGTAAGCGTATTAGAAAAGAGATTAGATTATGACATTAAACAGGCTTTTAAATGGTTAGAAGGTTGGAGGAGTGTTTAAACTAGGGAATGGGGGGGAGGGTATTCATTTTATAGGAGGGGAAGATAGTGCAGATAGAGACCTGGGCACAAATAAGGAAGTTGGGGGTGGCGGTGGCATGGGGGGTGGGGTTAGAACAGTTAGTAATTTAAGAAAGAATAGAGGTACAGAGAGTAACATCAAGTGCATGTATACTAATGCCAGAAGCCTCGCCAACAAAATGGATGAATTAGAACTAATGTTGTTGGAGCATAATTATGACATGGTGGGGATATCTGAGACGTGGCTGGATGAGAGCCATGACTGGGCTGTTAACTTGCAGGGCTATAGCCTGTTCAGAAATGACCGTACAGATAAGCGAGGGGGAGGGGTGTGTCTATATGTAAAATCTTCCTTAAAACCCATCCTGCGTGATAATATAGGTGAATTTAATGAAAATGTAGAGTCCCTGTGGGTGGAGATAAGGGGAGGGGGGAAAAATAATAAATTACTGATAGGGGTTTGTTATAAATCTCCAAAAATAATGGAAGCAATGGAGAATATCCTCGTAAAGCAAATAGATGAAGCTGCGACTCAAGGAGAAGTCATTATTATGGGGGACTTCAACTACCCTGAAATAGATTGGGGAACAGAAACCTGCAGTTCCAGCAAAGGTAATCGGTTTTTGACAACTATGAGAGACAATTACCTTTCACAACTGGTTCAGGACCCAACAAGGAGGGGGGCACTGCTAGACCTAATATTAACCAACAGGCCAGACCACATATCAAATATAAGGGTTGGGTGTCACTTGGGGAATAGTGATCACAAAATAATAAGTTTTCATGTAACCTTTAATAAGATGGGTAGTAGGGGGGTGACAAGGACACTAAACTTCAGGAGGGCAAATTTCCAACGGATGAGAGAGGATCTTGGTGCAATTAACTGGGACAATATCCTGAGACACAAAAATACACAAAGAAAATGGGAGACATTTATTAGCATCCTGGATAGGACCTGTGCACAGTATATACCGTATGGGAATAAACATACTAGAAATAGGAGGAAACCAATATGGCTAAATAGAGCTGTAAGGGGCGCAATAAGGGACAAAAAGAAAGCATTTAGAGAATTAAAGGAAGTAGGTAGTGAGGAGGCATTAAATAAATACAGAAAATTAAATTCTGTAAAAAGCAAATCAAGGCAGCAAAGATTGAGACAGAGAGACTCATTGCCAGAGAGAGTAAAAATAATCCCAAAATATTCTTTAACTATATAAATAGTAAGAAACTAAAAAATGACAGTGTTGGCCCCCTTAAAAATAGTCTGGGTGAAATGGTGGATGAGGATGAGGAAAAAGCCAATATGCTAAATGACTTTTTTTCATCAGTATTTACAAAAGAATATCCCATGGCAGACAAAATGACTAGTGATAAAAATTCCCCATTAAATGTCACCTGCTTAACCCAGCAGGAAGTACAGCGGCGTCTAAAAATAACTAAAATTGATAAATCTCCGGGCCCGGATGGGATACACCCCCGAGTACTGCAGGAACTAAGTACAGTCATTGATAGACCATTATTTTTAATCTTTAAAGACTCCATAATAACAGGGTCTGTACCACAGGACTGGCGTATAGCAAATGTGGTGCCAATATTCAAAAAAGGGGCAAAAACTGAACTCGGTAATTATAGGCCAGTAAGCTTAACCTCTACTGTGGGTAAAATCCTGGAGGGCATTCTAAGGGATGCTATGCTGGAGTATCTGAAGAGGAATAACCTCATGACCCAGTATCAGCACGGGTTTACTAGGGACCGTTCATGTCAGACTAATTTGATCAGCTTCTATGAAGAGGTAAGTTCCGGACTGGACCAAGGGAACCCAGTGGACGTAGTATATATGGACTTTTCCAAAGCTTTTGATACGGTGCCACACAAAAGGTTGTTACATAAAATGAGAGTAATGGGGATAGGGGAGAATATGTGTAAGTGGGTTGAGAGCTGGCTCAGGGATAGGAAACAAAGGGTGGTTATTAATGGAGCACACTCGGACTGGGTCACGGTTAGCAGTGGGGTACCACAGGGGTCAGTATTGGGCCCTCTTCTTTTTAACATATTTATTAATGACCTTGTAGGGGGCATTCAGAGTAGAATTTCAATATTTGCACATGACACTAAACTCTGCAGGGTAATCAATACAGGGGAGGACAATTTTATATTACAGGATGATTTATGTAAACTAGAAGCTTGGTCTGATAAATGGCAAATGAGCTTTAATGGGGATAAATGTAAGGTCATGCACTTGGGTAGAAGTAATAAGATGTATAACTATGTGCTTAATTCTAAAACTCTGGGCAAAACCGTCAATGAAAAAGACCTGGGTGTATGGGTGGATGACAAACTCATATTCAGTGGCCAGTGTCAGGCAGCTGCTTCAAAGGCAAATAAAATAATGGGATGTATTAAAAGAGGCATAGATGCTCATGAGGAGAACATAATTTTACCTCTATACAAGTCACTAGTTCGACCACACTTAGAATACTGTGCACAGTTCTGGTCTCCGGTGTATAAGAAAGACATAGCTGAACTGGAGCGGGTGCAGAGAAGAGCGACCAAGGTTATTAGAGGACTGGGGGGTCTGCAATACCAAGATAGGTTATTACACTTGGGGCTATTTAGTTTGGAAAAACGAAGACTAAGGGGTGATCTTATTTTAATGTATAAATATATGAGGGGACAGTACAAAGACCTTTCTGGTGATCTTTTTAATCATAGACCTGAGACAGGGACAAGGGGGCATCCTCTACGTCTGGAGGAAAGAAGGTTTAAGCATAATAACAGACGCGGATTCTTTACTGTAAGAGCAGTGAGACTATGGAACTCTCTGCCGTATGATGTTGTAATGAGTGATTCATTAATTAAATTTAAGAGGGGACTGGATACCTTTCTGGAAAAGTATAATGTTACAGGGTATATACACTAGATTCCTTGATAAGGCGTTGATCCAGGGAACTAGTCTGATTGCCGTATGTGGAGTCGGGAAGGAATTTTTTTCCCCATGGTGGAGTTACTCTTTGCCACATGGGGTTTTTTTGCCTTCCCCTGGATCAACATGTTAGGGCATGTTAGGTTAGGCTATGGGTTGAACTAGATGGACTTACAGTCTTCCTTCAACCTTAATAACTATGTAACTATGTAACTAATTTAGGAATAAAATAAATTTTGGTTTCGGACCACTGCTTTTAAAGGGAACCTGTCACCCCCAAAATCGAGGGTGAGCTAAGCCCACCGGCATCAGGGGCTTATCTACAGCATTCTGTAATGCTGTAGATAAGCCCCCGATGTATCCTAAAAGAAGAGAAAAAGAGGTGAGATTATACTCACCCAGGGGCGGTCCGATCCAGTGGGCGTTGCGGTCTGAGGCCTCCCATCGTCATAGGATGACGTCCTCTTCTGGTCTTCACGCTGCGGCTGCGACGCAGGCGTACTTTGTCTGTCCTGTTGAGGGCAGAGCAAAGTACTGCAGTGCGCAGGCGCCAGGAAAGGTCAGAGGCCCGGCGCCCCAGGGTGAGTATAATCTAACCTCTTTTTCTTATCTTTTAGGATACATCGGGGGCTTATCTACAGCATTCCAGAATGCTGTGGATAAGCCCCTGATGCTGTTGGGCTTAGCTCACCCTCGATTTTGGGGGTGACAGGTTCCCTTTAATGCTTGTCCTCAAGGTCATAAGAGCATCACCAATAATAACTCCTGCTCTATTCTGACTGCTGCTTTTCTTCTGTTACCAGGTACTTGATGACCCCAGCGAGGACCATCTGTACATGGGTAAGGAAACTTTTTAGCTAATTTTAAGTACTATTTCAGCTATATAACCCAGTGTTTCTCAACTCCAGTCCTCAAGACCCACCAACAGGTCATGTTTTCAGGATTTGCTTACTGCATAGGTGATGGAATTAATGCTTGAGCAGGTGATGAAATTATCACCTGTGCAATACTAAGGAAATCCTGAAAACACGACCTGTTGGTGGGTCTTGAGGACTGGAGATGAGAAACACTGATATAACCCAACTGCAATGTGACATTTTCATTCCAATTTCAAGACCTAAAGGGAACCTGTCATTTATAGCCACTGAACAAATTAGTAGTAAGAGTCCAGCGCAAACAAATCCTACTTTGCATCAGTGAATACATTGTAGGGGTTTTTTTTTTCCAGGCTCGAGACAAATTTACACATAGCGTTCCAAATTATTATGCAAATGCTATTTTTCTCTAATTTTCTTAAATGGTTGATGCAAATGAGTCAGTACAATGTTCAAATCATCAACTGTTAGAATAGAAAAAAGAAAGCACAGCAGCACTATGCATAAGTTTAGGCCATAGGAAAACACAGAAAAACATTAAAAACATAGTCTAGATTTTACTACTCAAAAAAAGTTTCAACATTTTTTTTAAAACTTACGGAAATTAATGAAAATGGAGGTTCTTAGCGCATAATTTGGCCAATTCATGTATGCCCATCAACCACAGCAAGGTGCCCTCCCTCTGATGGGTCCCTGCTTTACTGTACCTGCCTTCTCTTTGACTATCAACCTACAATTTTGGACACTCGTGTCTACTCCTGGTTTTACAAATAATGTTATTGGCAAGCATAGTGTAGTGGAAAAATTGGAGGAAAACCTCCACTAACACCAACAGTAGTAGAATAGTAAATAAAAATAGTTCCACATCTCATCCTATGGACTATAATAAGGGCCAACTGCAACCAACAATATGCAAACAAACCCGAAGGACAAAAGACAACAGTCATAAAGCCCATTAGAAGTAATCAAAGTATAAATCTTTATTATTATTATCAAAACAGGAAAAGGGGACAATTGGGGCTAAAAAGAGTAAAATCAGATGTTAACAGCATCCAAAACGAACGCTAAGGGCAGGCATGTCACAGACGTTGAGTATACATATCAGCAGTACACATGTACGATCCATTATAACAGGCAATCCAGAAGTAACAACCCATAATAATAAATACAAATACCTTAATGGATTGCAATAGCAGGATCACTGCGGCACGCCCGTCCACTCCGACGCGCGTTTCGGTCAAAAGACCTTCCTCAAGTGGCGCAAGCATGTATTAGCGTACCAGTAGATCGGAAATGAAGTCCAGAGCAGAGCGCCGCATTACCATGGCTACCATCGCAGCCGCCGGATCGCTCACAGCGCACCAGCCGAAAACGGAAGCACGTGGGGCCCCACGTGATCCAGAAACAGATGCGTCGCTGGAGCCCAAGCCGGCAAGCGCACAGGGAGCCATGGAGCATGTGCATAGGAGTGTAAGAGTGTCAGCAGCCATAACAACTGATGGCAAATAATCGGACATTAACAAAATATGATTTAAGTTTTAGAAGGCACATGGTATCATGTTAGATAATAGATAGCCTCAGGATACATACAGATATCAAAATGCATATCCTGAAGATAGTCAAACCAAGCCCTTAAACATATACCTGCAGAATTAACCCATACAGTATCAAAACATGTAGCAGAGTATGTATCTGTAGTATAAACCCTTAAGGTCATTACAGACATATGATAGAAAGAATAAACAATCTAATATCAAAATTGTGAATATAAATGAATATATAGAGACAATATCATGTTAGAAAATATATAATATAATAGCATAATAGCATATCAATCCTTAACTTCATTTCAAATATGAATCATATAACCTGAATTATCACAATTAGGGCTCATACTCACTTGCGTGAAATACGTTAAAACCCGGCTCTGCCGCCGGCACTCCAGAGCGGAGCGTGCGGCCGCACAGCAATACATGGAGCTGCACGCTCCGCTCCCAAGTGCCGGCGGCAGAGCCGGGTTTTAACCTGCGAGACTCGGCCGTATTTCACACAAGTGAGTATGAGCCCTTAGGCAAAACACCATAAATAACAAAAACTCCGCATGTACAGGGTAATGGTGCAGAACATATATCCAAAACATTTATACAGAGCAAAAAAATATATCGATATATCCAAGCGATAGTACACGTTCCATATTGCTTCTCTAAATAGTCCATATTGGAAAATCCATTGCGGCATATTCTGCAGAATTCAACTGTTGGACCAAGCCATTTCCGAACCTACACATAAAAATTACAGTGTGTTAAAAGCATATAAAAACATAAGTGGATGCGGAAAAGTACTCAAAAGGTCAGCGGTCAGGCGATCAGAGAAATGGCAAGAAACTTAAATTTTCATTGAGGCCTAGGGGTTGGATTGTATTAAGGGTCCAGATCCACCGCGTTTCCAACTGCCCCAGACGTTTGGAAAGGCCTCCACCTCGAATATTGATGTTTAAGGAATCTTTGATTACTTCTAATGGGCTTTATGACTGTTGTCTTTTGTCTCTCGGTTTTGTTCACATACTCCTGGGTTTAGCCTACAATTTATGGGCAAGTAGAGCTAGATTATATGTTTTTAATGTTTTTCTGTGTTTTCACATGGCCTAAACTTATGCATAGTGCTGCTGTGCTTTCTTTTTTCTATGTAATGCAGTCTGGCAGCTTGCACATGTTCACACTTAGGAGGTGCTGGTCAGGTTAATTTTTTGTATATTCAACTGTTAGATTATAAATCAAATTTTATTGGACCTTTTTTTTTTTTTTTTTCAAAACTAACCAGACCCCCTCAAAATGCACCATTTCAAAATATTATGCACAAAAGAGTTTCCAAACGTTTTCCAGGTTGTAAAGAACTAAAAATGATCATTTGTTGAATTTGCAGCATTAAGAGGTTATATTTACCAAAATCAAAAGTAGTCCAGTCAAAATACGGTTTAACCCGGAACAAATTCCAAGAAAGCGTTTTATGATTTTTTTATTACTATTATATGTGGGGAACAACATATTAAAAGTTTTCCAAAAATTGATCACCACAAAGGTCCTAACTATGACGTCATAAGACGATGACAGCCATCGCACTAAAAATAACGAATATTTCCCTATTTCAAAGCTGTAGCTTTAGGTTACAGAAGAGTTTGCATTTTGTATACTATATATTTTCATCTAACAATTTTTATACAAAGTTTTATACTAACTACATGGACAGGCAAGGTCATGACGTCATGACATATATGTACATTTCTAGAAATTATAGAATTAATACACAGTGCATTTTAAGACCTACTTTATCACTGAATAAGCGTGTCAGGTCAGTAGTCACTATTTTCATCATCAGACACTGCTTCCTCACTCATATTGTCACAATGCCCTTCTTGACATGGTCCGCATACCCGTGAACAGGTAATTCCGTGTCTTTTGCAAGTGCACCGAAGTATACTACAACCACGAGAACAATTGCAGTGAATTATTTTCAGAAGTGTTTCTGGCGTGGGTAAAGTATCCATCATCACTGGAACTAGACTGTTGTTCTGCAATTCCCATCCCCATTCAGTAGTGTCCATGGCCTCTCCATTGTCCATCCAAAGCATCACTTGGAGGTAACTCCGAATGGCATGATACTTCGTTGCAGAGGAGGTCGGCGGCAGTCGTTCAGGTGTAACAAAGATTTTGGTTGAACCAACTTTTTTTGCAGAGAGTAGAATACCTCATTGCAGACAGATTGTCTCCAAGTTTGCCCCCGAACAATGCCACCATCGCTATACACCCAGCGTCTTCAATCTCAGCTCTGTTCTTGTTAGGTGTGGAAAAGATTTTAGCACAGCTATTTAAGACCGAGTCTCCCTTCAAAACCTTGTGTAGACCGAGTTTTTTTTCAGATTCCAAAAACCGCAGAAGTGGTATCGCAACCCGTGAATGCATGAAGGAACAGAAGACTGCTGCAGACATGGTTTTCCAGGAACTTCTTCATAACCTTAAGGCCGGCCTCACACTTGGCGTAAGACAATACGCCACGTATTATACGTCCGTACTACGGCCGTAATACGGAGAAATGTTCCCAAAATATTGATCCGTAGTCAGGGTGTGTCAGCGTATTTTGCGCATGGCATCCTCCGTATGTAATCCGTATTGCATCCGTACTGCGAGATTTTCGCGCAGGCTTGCAAAACCGACATCTAATGGATTTATGTGCTCAAATGTTCGGGAAAACATATATACAGTATATATATATATATAATGTCATTGAGACACATATATATATATATTCTGTATTTAGATTTCATTCAGCGCGATATCTGTGAACAGCCGGTAATTCAATTGCCGGCTTTTCATTTCTCCTGCACAAACCCGACATGATATGAGACATGGTTTACATACAGTAAACCATCTCATATCCCCTTTTTTTTTGCATATTCCACACTACTAATGTTAGTAGTGTGTATGTGCAAAATTTCAGCACTGTAGCTGCTGAAATAAAGGGTTAAATTGCGGAAAAAATTGGCGTGGGCTCCCGCGCAATTTTCTCCGCCAGAATGGTAAAGCCAGTGACTGAGGGCAGATATTAATAGCCAGGAGAGGGTCCATGGTTATTGGCCCCCCCGTGGCTAAAAACATCTGCCCCCAGCCACCCCAGAAAAGGCACAGCTGGAAGATGCGCCTATTCTGGCACTTGGCCACTCTCTTCCCACTCCCTGTAGCGGTGGGATATGGGGTAATGAAGGGTTAATGCCACCTTGCTATTGGAAGGTGACATTAAGCCAGATTAATAATGGAGAGGCGTCAATTATGACACCTATCCATTATTAATCCAATTGTTGGAAAGGGTTAAAAAACACACACACACACATGATTTAAAAGTAGTTTAATGAAATAAACACAGCGGTTGTTGTAATAATTTATTGTTCTCTCAATCCATCAGGAACACCCTCGCTTGGAAAAATAATAAACGCACAAGATACATACCTTCTGGTGAACCGTCTCGTCCCACGAAGTAATCCATCTGAAGGGGTTAACTAATATTACAGGCAGGAGCCCTGCTAAATGCAGCGGTGCTCGTGCTTGTAATTCCCCGGCGAATGAAGGAAATGTAGGTCATTGACCTACATTTCCTTCAGTCGCGGTGATGCGCCCCCTGGTGGATGTCCTCATATGACCTGGAGCGTGGGAAAAAGTTCCCAGGCTGCAGTTCATGAGAACATCCACCAGAGGGCGCCTCACCGCGACTCAATGTAAGTACAGATCCTGCTTTCCTTTCAGCACCCGGGGATTACAGGCACGAGCGAGTGGTTTATCGCAGCTCGTGCCTGTAATATTAGTTAACCCCTTCAGATGGATTACTTCGTGGGACGAGACGGTTCACCAGAAGGTATGTATCTTGTGCGTTTATTATTTTTCCAAGCGAGGGTGTTCCTGATGGATTGAGAGAACAATAAATTATTACAACAACCGCTGTGTTTATTTCATTAAACTACTTTTAAATCATGTGTGTGTGTGTTTTTTAACCCTTTCCAACAATTGGATTAATAATGGATAGGTGTCATAATTGACGCCTCTCCATTATTAATCTGGCTTAATGTCACCTTCCAATAGCAAGGTGGCATTAACCCTTCATTACCCCATATCCCACCGCTACAGGGAGTGGGAAGAGAGTGGCCAAGTGCCAGAATAGGCGCATCTTCCAGATGTGCCTTTTCTGGGGTGGCTGGGGGCAGATGTTTGTAGCCACGGGGGGGCCAATAACTATGGACCCTCTCCTGGCTATTAATATCTGCCCTCAGTCACTGGCTTTACCATTCTGGCGGAGAAAATTGCGCGGGAGCCCACGCCAATTTTTTCCGCCATTTAACCCTTTATTTCAGCAGCTACAGCGCTGAAATTTTGCACATACACACTACTAACATAAGTAGTGTGGAATATGCAAAAAAAAAAGGGGATATGAGATGGTTTACTGTATGTAAACCATGTCTCATATCCTGTCGGGTTTGTGCAGGAGAAATGAAAAGCCGGCAATTGAATTACCGACTTTTCACTAACACCGCTGCGTATTTCTCGCAAGTCACACTGCAGGTCCGTGTGGAATCCGTATTTTTCTCGCCCCCATAGACTTTCATTAGCGATTTTTTTTTTTTGCGCAATACGCTGACAAACGCAGCATGCTGCGATTTTGTACGGCCGTATAAAGCCGTATAATACTGAACCGTAATATACGGCTAATAGGAGCAGCCCCATTGAGAATAATTGTGCCGTTTATTTTGCGAGTTTTACGGACGTAATTTCTGCGCTCTTACGTCCGTAAAACTCGCTAGTGTGAGGCCGGCCTAATGTCGTATACTGTTGCAGGACTCCCTTTATCCAAGTAGAAATAAAGCTTGTTGCCATCGCTGGTTGACGCGTGATGAAGTAACAACACCAAAAGATCTGTATCTTCGCCAACGAGACTAGTACTTTTGTTGGATGACATTGACACTGCTGCCTTAACAATCTCCACATCTGCATCCCCCTCTGATTGTATTACGTGGCAACCTCTGTCATTCATGCGCTGTGAAACGAGATTGATAAGAGACTGTTTGTTCTCCACATTCGAAAGGAAGTCCTCCTGTTTCCTGACAAATTTCGTTCCTTCAGCAATGTTCACTTTGTTACTTGTTCGTTTTTTGCGCCGTCGCTGATGGGTAATGTCCTTTGTATTTGGTCCTCCAATGTAACCATCAAATACTATCGTAGCCTTACCATAGTGCTTTAGTGTGAAAGATGCATAGTCTTCAGCGATTGAACAATATGTCTTTCCTTCTGACCACTTCAGTCGATGGAGAAGAGAACCTCCGTCAAGAACATAATGTTCCACTTCTGGTACATCCTTGAGTACTGCTTCATCTGAACTCTGTTCTTTTATAGCAGCCATCAGTTGTGCTTTGTTTGGTTTGCGTAAGGTTACTTTCACACTAGCGTCGTGCACTGCAAGTCGCTATGTGTCGTTTTGTAGAAAAAAACGCATCCTGCAAAAGTGCTTGCAGGATGCGTTTTTTCTCCATAGACTTGTATTAGCGACGGATTGCCACACGTCGTGCGACGGTTGCGTCGTGTTGCGTCGGTCCGTCGCCACCAAAAAACGTTGCATGTAACGTTTTTTGGTGTGTCGTGTCCAGCATTTCCGACCACGCATGCACGGCCGGAACTCCGCCCCCGCCTCCCCGCACCTCACAATGGGGCAGCAGATGCGTTGAAAAACTGCATCCGCTGCCCCCGTTGTGCGGCGCTTGCACAGTATGCGTCGGTACGTCGCAACGTCGCATTGCGACGTGCGTCGTACGACGCTAGTGTGAAAGTAGCCTAAGAGATGTTTTGCCTCAAAGAGGGATGGTGGGTATGGTGAAAGTTCATAGGCAATCACCTCATCAAGGGAAAGATCAGCAGTTTGAGACACCACAAGAAACCTTTGGAACAAAAGAGCGGAGTCTATTGTTTTGTCCTTAGCAACGTCAATAGCCTCACTGGATGCCAGGGTCTTGGCTTTCATTGACCGCTTGTACTTAACTGAAAACAGTGATTGACCCTCCATTGTTGCCACTATTTCTCTGCCAATGGTGAACAGGTTATGGACATTCACATTCTTATTTGCATTGACACCGGTGATAATGTTGCGAAGAGACACTTCATCAGAGAAAGGTGAAAACGTCTTGAGTTTATCTGCAATTTTCTCCAGGTCTTCACGATCTCTTCTCATCCTTGACGTTCTTGTCTCCTTGTGTTGTTCACTGGTGACAAAGCTCTGGCGAGTGAAACCCTGCATTGCATCACTGTAGGAAGAGGACACTGGCACAGACAGAGTCCACAAGGCCCTCTGATGTTCGGACATTCCACTTCCTCTGGTGAGTCCTCCTGCAGTTTTTAGGGAGCGCATCAGAGCTTGCTCGATGACTAGGTTGCAACCCAGGCCTGCCCAGTACTGATCAGTCCGCCTTACAACATGCAAGCCATTCATAAATCTATGGAAGACTGATGGCATATCATCTTCCAGAGTGGTCATAGACTGGAGGTAAAGGTAGGTGGCCTTCGCATAGTTCCCATGCCCAGCAGCTGCAGAATGGGCAAACATTCGGCTACAGCATGAAGGTGCATCAGCCAGGATCCTGTACGATCTGCCTCGATAAGCTCCCTTGCAATTCCAACCATCTGTTGGTAATTCAGCCATAGTTTACTGGTGCGAGAGTGAGCGGATAATCCGTTTCTTGAGGTGGACAATTTCACTAAGGCAGATAGAAGTGATGACCGAATTCAAGTCACTCTTCCCTGTCAGTGTCCGAGCATACAACTGCTCAAGTTCTTGCAACAGGTCTCCAAAACCGGGATGGTCGCAAAGTACTTTGTCTGCAACTTGCTGAGTAAGACACTGATCAAGGAGGAGATGGCCACGAACTGCACGCTGAACTGCCTTTCCAGTCATGATGTGTTGTACAGCATTGTCACCGTAAATTGTTCCCAAGATCTCTTTGATTCCACTCCCATCCATCAACGTTCCTATGGCACCCATAAGATTCATCAATGTGTGGAAGCTCCCAGGCATCAGGACAACATCTCGAACCGGGCATGTCTTCAGGCACCTCATGTTTTATTTCTGACGCTTTCCAGTAGAGTGGCTGATCGAATGTAACAACTGCAGCGGATCGGTGTTTATCAGCAAGGTTGCACAGATACTCAAGAGTAGAGAAGATGCATGACTTGTCTCCGGAATACATGTCAATAATGGGCAGGAAGATTACCGAAGACGACCCCGGATGATCACAGTCTTTATGTAGCATGTGCATCATTCCATTCCAGCTCGGTTCAGGCTGTTTGAAGCGTAAAGACATCTCCCACAATACATCAACACGATGGTCAATGGCGTCAAGAAATGGCAAGGGCTTTAATTTTATGTTTCGACGAGTGTATTTTGCAAAACGGTATTCCCTTACATCAACTCTGCTTTGTTCAACGATCTCCAAGTCCGCAGTCTTCCGTCTGAGAACAGTGCGACTGACCTTCCTTCCTGGAGTCACAGTAGCTACCATCCCCATGCCGTGAAAAGTCCCCTTCCCATCTAACGTGATGATATTATGATCGACGTTGTCCGCAGCGAACAACAGTGCCGTATCCAGTCTGTCTATGGTACCACCGAGTACATCCTGGCCAACAGAAGCGGCAGCGTTTTCCTTGAATCGCTGAACTTCCGAATATGATGAACAATATCCCATGGCTGAGAGACTGTCTAAAAGAAATCGAGGCCTGAAATGATGATGGAGCTGGGCTGCTAACCCAAGCTGCAATGGAGCTACTACTGCCCTGGGACGTACAGCCTGAACAACTGATAGTCCAATGCTTGCGACCTTCCTGTGAATGTCCTTTCCAACAAAGACGGTTTCAAGCAAGCAAAGCAAACTCAGGGGGAGACAATCTAAGGCAGACTGACATTCAAGCGAAGAAGTCTTCGGATATTCATTGGTTGAAGATGGGATCTTAGACTTGATATCGCTCTTGATTAGTTTGGCCGCAGTCTCTATGATGGCTCTCTTCTGGGCTTCTTCATCCGTTTCCTGACTACGGAAATAGTCCCTCAGGATTATTCTGGTCTTTTCACGGAACGTTACAATGTTAGGCAACCCTTCACACTCTGCTATGAATAGCGAATCGCCATACCTCTCCTCCAGCCTGTACCTCAGCCATTTATTACTATAGGCAGCACTGTCTCCTACAAGATACAGATCTTGCAAAGAAAATGACGGAGTGACAGTCAGTTGCTCTTCATCGTTGTCCTCGAGAAATGCACACATTCTCAAGAACGCTTGCTCTTGGTCCATGTTCATCGGCCTCCCTACCTTTCACGGTTTCTTTGTAGTAGATCCACCACCATGACGCATAGGAATTCCGTAATTTGTCCGAAAGTTAATGTCACATGAACGATGATACAGTCTGCAGCATGTAAGTCCTTCCCAAAGTACGCGATTCTCCCTTTAATGGTGATTGCCAAGTCATCATTACGCTGTTTGCAATGTGACATGATGGACTTTACAAATCCATCTGTTTTAACAAAGCTATTGTCATCGAAATCACTACTAAATCTTGTCTTCACCACTTCATGTCCACAGAACAAACACTGCGTCGTGCTATCATAGGATCCAGTAGACACCCGTGTACCTCTCTTGGCAGGTGAACGATGAACGGAAGTAGCTTTCTTATGCAAGTCTATTTGCTTCTTGATATGTAGTTCATACGACATCTTTTGTGCACCACTGCTCCAGCAGCTACCACAGTGCTAACGCCCCTCTCAATACTGGCTTTATTGATCCCTTCAGCTCCTTTCGCACCAATCACCACTCTTTCTCCGTCATCTACTTCATGGCTGCATAAGGGGCAAGTTTCTTGACTTTCCATCATTCTCAGCTCTGTAAAAGAAGATAAATAAATCGTTAAATAATAAATATAAAAATAGTAGTAATTGTAAAAGAAATATGATAGAAACTGAAAGGTGAGTCGCATTTAAAATTTTACAGCTTTGGCGGCCATATTCTTTGACGTCACATTTGGACCCTTTGTGGTAACCCTATCTTGGTAGACTTTTAGTATGTTTTTCCCTAATACTACCAAAAAAAACAATAAAACGCTTTCTTGGAAATTGTTTAGGGTAAAGTATTTTTTTTTTCGTATTTTGACTGGACTAAAGCATTTTCAATCAAAAATATCTTAACAGACCACGTTACATGTTAATATAGGACCCCTTCTTTGATATCACCTTCACAATTCTTGCATAAATTGAACTTGTGAGTTTTTGGAGAGTTTGGATTTATTTGCAGGATGTCAGAATAGCCTCTCAGAGCTACTGACCTGAGGTGAACTGCCTCCCACCCTCATAGATATTTTGCTTGAGGATACTCTAATGGTTCTCAATAGGGTTGAGGTCAGGGGAAGACTGGTCATGCCATGAGTTTCTCTTTTATTTTTTTTTTATTACCCATAGCAACCAATGACTCGGGAATAAAGTAGTCAGTCAGAATCTCTTAATACTTTGCCACAGTCCTTTTCAGAGATCTTAAAGAGGGCTACCAGCTCTCTCACCATTATTTTGGCCCAAAACATGACTCAGTCACCTCCTTGCTGACATTGTAGCCTTGTTGCGACATAGTGGCCATCTTACATCCATCCATTACTCCATCCATCTGGACCATCCAGGTTTTTACGGCACTCATCAGTAAACAAGACTGTTTCAAAATTAGTTTGCTTGTGAGCATTGTTTAGGAGTGGCCGAATAGTAGGTTTATGCAGAACTGTAAGCCTCTGGAGGATCCTACCATTTGAGGTTCACGGCACAAGTAGCTTCTAATGCCTACTGTTTGCTGATTTGTAATGATATTTTAGCAGCTGCTCTTAATTCTATCAATTTGACAGAAACCTTCCTCATTATGACTTTATCTGCACAAAAACATCTGCTCTGTATCTGCTACAAAACTCTTCAGAGTGCAATGATCAAGCTTAAGTTTTCATGAAATATCTAATGTTTTCATAGCTTGTCCAAGGCATTGGACTATTTGATGCAGCAGAGAGATCCCTTTACTTTCACATGTTGCTTGAAACACGTGGCTTGCTTAATAATGTGATGTGGAACGTCCTTCTT
This sequence comes from Ranitomeya variabilis, assembly GCF_051348905.1. Classification (NCBI taxonomy): domain Eukaryota; kingdom Metazoa; phylum Chordata; class Amphibia; order Anura; family Dendrobatidae; genus Ranitomeya; species Ranitomeya variabilis. Next base: position 221,621,732 of record NC_135232.1, on the reverse strand, counting down.
AAGTAGTTTTCCTTTAATTGGGATCACCTGGCAAGCTAATTACTACAGGTGTTTGACATTGATTTCAGTGTTCCAAAGAGCCCTGAGACACAATACCATCCATGAGTTTATTAGAAAAACAATAAATGACACTTAAATCCAATTTGCATAATAATTTGGAACATGATGTAGGCTGGCTGCAGAGTGCCGAATCGTAGCAGTGTGACAACCCCCCCCCCCCCCCTCAAAATACAGGAGACTCATCATGTGTGCTACCACAGAAAACCCTTTTAAAGGTAAGTTCACACTACGTCTTTATTCCAACAGCAAAGCCGCTAAAGTTTTCCTTGTCACAGCAGCTTCAGGTCAGGAAAAAGATTGCCAGCTTTTTTCTTTAAGCTCCTGCACTGGCAGTTTTGCTAGCGTCTTTTTTTTTTTTCTCCTGTAGTTTAAATTATATAGAGTTAAACCGCCTGAAGAATGGATGTGACTACTTTTACCCGCTTATGGTTTCTGAACCTTGGAGCACTTAAAAGAAGTCACATAAGACTGAACATGTGCACAGCAATGCTATTCTAACTTTGTTGTCCATTTATGCTATTTTTTCCTGGCTGTTTTGCAGCTTTTTTTCAGGTGGAATCCGCATTAAAAAGATGACGTGTGCATATTCCCTTTTAATATTTTAAATCGTTTTGCGATTGAGGCAGCAAGTGAAATTGTATACATTATTCCTTGACACTCCCATAGGCTTGATTGATGTTGATTTAACGCTGCCATGTCACCGTTATCAGCAGTGTTGGACAGTCGTCAATTAAACCCATGGTGGTGCTGCTAGTCAAGGAACAATCGAGTCTGCATACTTGTTGAATTCGTACCTACCTTGGTGCATTTGCTGCCTCATTGGTATAAAACTTTAACGTTTATATTTTCACTGATGCGAAATGTAGAATTTAGTATATTCTTATTCTATCCAGTACTGTAAGTTTAAAAAAAAATAAGTTTTTACATTTAATGGAAAATCCATAGCTAAAATGGTGTAAACTGGTATAGTTGACCCTTAGACTACACTTGTTTTATTGCAAAAGTCATCTACTCATAATAATTCACTAATCTGTCTGATCACTCAGAATTCATAGCCTTAAACTGCATACTTGGAATATAGATTTGGATGCTATATGATATATATGTTAACACCAGCTTTTTATGTTTTTTTTTTTTTTTTTTCAGTGTTTGAATTAGTTAAGCGGGGGTAAGTGACAGAACTTAACAACTAATTGGTTTGCCAATGTTGCTTAGTTTCATAAAGTTTTATTGAAGAAACTGTATACAGTAGGTATATACATAGAAGAAGGTTTTTATAGATCAAAGCCAAGGGGGTGAATACTTTTGTAAGCCACTGTACATATAGATATTTGTCAGATATATAATTTCACAACTCCATGACATATTATAAAACCCTTTAGTGCCTTGCATGTGGAGGTTATTGTACAGCATACAGCTTTGTATTAACCTAATAAATTAATTTAAAAAATCTACTTGGGGGTCGCCCCCCATTTTTTGTAACCAGCAAACGTAAAGCTGAGAGCTGATATTATCAGGCTGCAAAGCTTCCTTGACCCTTCCCAGCCTCAAAATACCAGCCCGCTGCTGCCCCTATTGCCAAAGCATCAGGGCAATTGGAAAGAGCCAACACTTGGAACGAAACGTCACCACTATAACAACCTTTTCGGAACATGGAGTGCTGCATTTATCCTTTTGGACATATACTGAGGTTTTGTTTTACCTGCGAGACTTTGCACTCGCTTTTTTCAGCTTGTACTTGTGTTGCACCTGTATTTTTGTTTCTATATATATATATTTTTTTTAACCATCTTTATAAGCTACAAATGGCAATCATTGCTGAACAAAAATACAAGTTAAAAGCGAGTCACTAAGCATGTGTATTGTATGGCTTTCACCAGGTAAATCTTACGTACTACACGTTCACACTCCAGGCCAGAAGGGGGAGCTCCAAACCTGGTTTAGGGTGAACTCCCTTATAAATACATTCTGGTTGGAGGGAAAGTCAGTTCCTGTCAGAGTGACAGAGGAGAGAGCAGACAGACCTAGAGTGTCAGAAGGTCTGAAGGGACCCTGCAGTCCAGTGTTCCCCAACTCCGGTCCTCAAGAGCCACCAACCGGTCATGTTTTCAGGATTTCCTTAGTATTGCACAGGTGATGGAATTATTGCCTGTGAAGGTGATGCAATTATCACCTGTGCAATACTAAGGAAATACTGAAAACATGACCTGTTGGTGGCTCTTGAGGACCGGACTTCGGAAACACTGCTGTAGTCTGAGGTACTATAGCTCTTGGAGAGAGAGATTGCCAGAAGGGAGCTTGTCGTGGAACATCAGCTGAGGCGGAGCTGGTACGATAGGAGACTAGCTGAGCAGACGTGGGGGTCTGCAGCTCATGGTGGAAAGAGGAAACTGAGAAGGAAAGAACAACTTGTTGAAAGAGAGCAGGAGAGAGAAGGCTCAGGAGAAGGACACCAGGGGAGCAGAGCAGTGATTTGGCTACCTCCCTGGCTAGCGCAGATTCCGGTAGCCGGAAGACCGAGGCCGTGTCGGACTCTAAGGGACATAGCTGAGATTGGCAGGACAGCTGAATTGCAAGTTACATGTCCGCCTTACACCCAGGAGACACACTGTGATAATTATAGGGCGCGGGTCATCCTAGAGACCCTGTAAAATGGCCCAGTTCACCTGTCAAAGGGGTTTGTGTCCTAACCTATATGGGGGACAGAGAGGAACTGTGAGGACCTTATCGGAAGCCATAGGCAGTAAGGGACTACAACACCACCGCGCTATGAGGAAGGCTTCCATCTCCACCTGGTGAGGGGGACTCTGGATTTGCTCCCAAGCCGGCCGGACCCTGCCTGTCCTGTGATCTGGTGCCCTGGACTGTGGTTGCCTGAAGCGTCAGTAAACCAGGTAAAAGACTGCAAACCTGTGTCCTCATTCTTCACTGCACAGTTCACCATCTCCATCTACACACGGGAGCCCTGGGGACCTACTTCACCTGTGGGAAGTTATATCATCTAGCTGCCATACCATCACCCCAGAGGACCCCTTTAAGCAGCGTCGGTCCCTACTGACCGAATACCACAGGTGGCGTCCCGAACAAACTTTATTCTCAAAACCCCTTTAAAGACATTCCCTTTTATTGGGCGCCCAGGGCCATGGACTGGGTCGCAGCCACCGTGACATCCCCTTTAAGACCGGACCCAGTACCGAGTACCCCACGGCCCAGGCGGGTGAGCCATATTGTCCACTCTGTTTTTCTTGCCAAGAGATGCAGAAAGAGTGAAGAAATTTCTGCATCCAGATAATCACCGTGTGCACATACCCTAAATTGTCACAATATCATGTTACTGTATTCAAAATATAGTCACAATGTCACAATCCAGAGTAATGTAGAAAAATAAAGCACTGCACTTCAGTATTCGGTGCCCCAGTAGGATCCTATCCCTTTAAATTTGCAAAGTAAACTTGGAACTCAGATGTGATAGCGGTCGATGTTTTTATGCAGGCATTCCAAAACGGATGTTTCGGTCCTTAAAAAAAAAAAAAAAAAAAGTGCATTTACTAAACATACATTTCAGTAGGCCAACATTTCGGATTTTAAAATAATTTTTTCAAGCTGGTGTTATAAAGTATTCTAATTTACTGAGATAATAATAACTTTTGGGTTTTCATTGGCTGTAAGGACTCTTTCAGCTCCCGTCACAATCCGTCGTTTTTTGAGAAAAAAATTTGCATTTTCCCATAGCTTTGTATTAGCGACGGATTGTGATGGATGGCCATCCGTTTCATCCGTCTTTCACTGGCTCCTGCATAAAAAAAAACGGTCCGTTGGGCAGAGAAAACGTTCAGAGGAACGTTTTTTCTGCACGTCGGGAAATCGGTCAGCGACGCATCCTGCGCTGCCCGTCACTGGCTACAATGCGTCGCTGCCTGTGAAAAGCAGGAATCCAGCGACAGGTCCTGCCTTTTCAAACAGAGCATGCGTGGAAGAATTTCCCATCAGGGAAATTCTCTCTCGCTCTTTCTCTTTTTACTATTGATGCTGCCTAAGATATAATGTTAAAAATAATTTAAAAAAAATTAAAAAAATCGCAATATTCTCACCTACCGGCGTTCCTGCGCAGCGTCACCGATGCTCCCGGCAGCTAGCGTTACTTCCTAGTAATACATTGCGAAACTGCGACTTCTCGCGAGATTTCGTAATGTAGTACTATGAACGCTAGCTGCCGGGAGCATCGCTGCGCGGGAACGCCGGTAGGTGGGAATGCTGCGATTTTTTTTAATTATTATTTATTTATTTTTTTAAAACCAAACAGCGGAAAACAGCTGCAAAGACGCATACACAACAGGTGCACGTAGCCTCGACGGGTCCATCAGAAAGATGGGCCCAGTGCACACGTTTTCCACAATCTGCACAGGATCCGTCATTTCAACGTCTTGATGGATCCTGTGCAGATTTGGAAGACGGAAGTGTGAAAGAAGCCTAAGCCATAATCATCAACATTAACAGAAATAAACACTTGATATACATCACTCTGTTTGTAATGACTATATAATATACGAGTTTCAGTTTTTGTACTGAGGAACTGAAATAAATCAACTTTTTTATATTTTAATTTTGTGAGAAGCACCTGTAAGTACTGCCACTGAGCCAAATCAGACTAAGAAAGGACCCAAATAAAAGCGCTGCGGAATATGTTAGCGCTATATAAAAATAAAGATTATTATTATTAACCCTCTTTGGTAGTATTGTTTACAGAATGTTATATTATATTTATGCAGTGTTACTGAAGAATGTCCGTTTTAGGACCGAAACGTCTGTTTTGGATTGCCTGCACAAAGAAATATCTACCGTTTTCACATCCGAGTGTCAAGTTAACTTTTCACAGTCCAGAATAAGGCTAGGTTCAGGCTACTTTCACACTAGCGTTAACTGCAATCCGCCACAATGCGTCGTTTTGCCGAAAAAACGCATCCTGCAAAAGTGCTTGCAGGATGCGTTTTTTCCCCATAGACTTACATTAAGCGACGTATTGCGATGGATTGACACACCTCGCAACCGTCGTGCGACGGTTGCGCCGTGTTGTGGCGGACCGTCGGGACCAAAAAACGCTACATGTAACGTTATTTGCTGCCGACGGTCCGCTTTTTCCGACCACGCATGCGCGGCCGGAACTCCGCCCCCACCTCCCTGCACCTCACAATGGGGCAGCGGATGCGCTGGAAAAATGCATCCGCTGCCCCCGTTGTGTGGCGGAGACAACGCTAGCGTCGGGAACCTCGGCCCGACGCACCGTGACGGGCCGAGCCCGACGCTAGTGTGAAAGTAGCCTAAGACGTTGCTTTTTTTTATGCTTTTTTTGCTGACTTTTGTGCTCCTTTTCTTGCTGCATTTCTGCAGTTTTTTTCAGGATCTCAAAGTTCAGTTTTGCTTCCAACTTGCAAAAACGATGCAAGGTGTTAGGCCACCAAAAACCATAAAAACATTTTTTTGGAAAAAAGAGTAATTTGATCAAATTTTCTAGTGGATAAAAAAAATGTATGTCTGAAGAAATAGTGAGTATTCTGAGAAAAAACAAAAAAACTAAACTGGATTCATGTATGAAGGACAGCCATGAGCTAGTTATGAGTTCATGAAAAAATAACCAATGGCAAAAGTAAAATAAGCAGGGGGAAGTTGAAATGGTTGGGCATTGTTCACTCAATACATTGGCAGGGTATTTAGTTGGTAGGGCATCCTTTAATGTTACACATTGGTTGGGCATTGAGATGGTCAGGAATTGTTTACATTCACACACATCGCTAATTTAATTAAACTATACTAATACTAACATCAAAGCTCATGTGAAGACACCAAGACATTATGGTTTAACTTGGGAAAGCCACAAAAATAAATTGGTTTCATATCATGCTGTATCTGTGTTATTGGACATGCATAAAACGATATCAGTCAGTGCAGGACTGTTAACCTGGTTGGTTCATTCACCCCTTGAAGTTAAGTCTTGTACTGACTGCTATTGTTTTATGTATGTTCAATAATGTGCTGCTAGCTGTGGTTTAGGAGAGGAGCGATCATAACTCACTAACTCATCACTTTTCCATCTATTTTTTGCGGTGAGGTACTTGCCCCTTGGTATCTACTCGAAGAGCTGAAAGGATTGTACAGTTTTATAACTGGCCTTCTAGCGCAGTAAAATGTATTTTGCCTATGGTCTACCTAATGAGTACACTCTGAATAGGGATGTGTTTTGGGGGTTTTTTCTACTTGCAGCCTTAAGGCATTTAATCCCATTGAGGGAGCGCGGATGTTTTTCATACTATTTAACAAAGATGCATAGAACCCACCATTACTGGTATGGTGACAGCCAAAGCTTCCCCACAGAAAACACACAGAGATCTTGTGCCCCCTCCCTTGTATGAAGTATAATTACACCCAAAGTTTCATACCTTACCCTCATTCAGTATTCTTGTATCACGCACTCTCCCCACCATTGTGCCCATTGTCATGCTCTCCTCCAACCGTATCGTACCATCTCCAGCTTACTGTATTTATTTCTCCTCCCTTTTCTCCCACAAGTATATGCACAGCCAAAGTTTCTCTTTTGTGCAAGGCTACTCATAAAAGTCGCCAACTGGAGACCTTCCCTTCATAGCTGGTTGCTAATGCACCAATCTGGCCAACAGCCGCAATCTACAAATCTCGTGCCCATGAGCCACAGGTTGGGCACACCTGCTATAGAACGTGTCACAGCAACGATGCCACCTATGAAGAAATAGTCTTATGAATATTTGTTTCCCATTCTTTCAATTTAACATCCTTTCCGAAAGCAGATTATCAGTAGTAAAAAATTTAAGAGCGAATCCCTCTTCCACAAGAGTCCATTCTACATATATTTTTGTATGATGTCAAGCTAACAATGGATGTATTTGTTGGCGAAGAGCTAAGGAAATGATGCACTTGAGTTACTGGCACTTAAAAGAGATTTTCAGCACTACAACATTTGTAGCTCATTTTTGCGATAACCATCAATATCGAAAAGATGGCAGCCCTATTGTGCACTTTCCTTAACAAACCCACTGAAAGGGCCATAATGCACATCCTTTCTACATGTTTGCTTTTTTAACCAAGTACAGTGTTGTACTTTTAGTGTAGACTATGCCTGTTACTGTGGTTTACTCAATGGTACTGCCACTACCAAGAATATGGAGCTGTACATAGGGAACAAGTAATGAGCCTGGGCACTCGACCGAGTGCTGTGGCCCCTTGAACCATGGGTCAGCGAGAACCAAAACTTTAGACCTGTACTGGTCTGATATTAATGGAGTATCTCAATTAAAGTTGCGTCCTGAAAATACATTGATATGAACAGATTAATTTATTTAACCATTCCATGCTATTGAAGGTTTCATTTGCACCTTACTTACTTTATGATGATTGTTTTTTCCGCACAGTTTTAGATTTCCTTTATTAGTAAGATTTTTCAGTTTCAGAAAATAAATGTAATTCTTTGTATATTTGGAAATTCATATAGCTGAAATGGCCCACCAAAATAAGTTAATTCTTCAGGGTGCTCCTCTGCTTGGACCACCAGCGATCCGTTGTTGCCTGTTAAATTCCGCAGCAGTATCATCGGAGATGAAAGAAAAGTCACAGCATACCTTTTCTATTTCATTTACTAAAGGCAGGGTTATATATATAATATATAATACACGTCCATATATATATATACAGTTACGTCCATATATATTTGGACAGAGACAACATTTTTCTAATTTTGGTTATAGACATTACCACAATGAATTTTAAACAAAACAATTCAGATGCAGTTGAAGTTCAGACTTTCAGCTTTCATTTGAGGGTATCCACATTAAAATTGGATGAAGGGTTTAATGGTTCACCGGTCTTATAGACTTTTTAAGCCGTTACGAGTGGCCAACAATAACAATGAGTCTTGTATGCTGGCATCGCCATTCATTTGCTATAGCAGCCATGTGCACATTGCCCGCATGTCATGACTGTGGCCGTGTTAGCAAGACTGACAGCAATGCACTGGGAGGGATTTAACATGTGAGTGTTTTTTGTTATTTTTTTTTTTTTTTTTTTTTTAACTTTACCATATTCTTTACTTTTAATAAATGGTTTTAAAATCGTGAACAACCTGCCTCAATATTGCATGTGATTGTAAGGAGTAGTTTTGACAATAGGACTTATATTTGCAGCCTCCAAATAATTAATAGATTACCTTATTATAAGGGAACCTGTCTTGTTGGAAACGGTAGGTATTCGGCAGACATGTTATATAGCAGGAAGAGCTGATCAGATTGATATACGGTTTTGTCGGAGAAGTTTCAGCACTTGGACCAATGTTATTCAATTTTTTTTTTTTTTTTAATTCGTTTATTAATTCCAGAATAAACTATACAATACACACGTTTGCATTCGTTATTATCAATTACAGTATGGAATACAGATAGTTGCAATGCATCATCATATCTAAAAATATTGCAAAAGTAACAAACTGTGCATGTTGAATCACTGATATCTTATAAATCAATGTTATTCAATTTTGTTAGTGCTGATGACCAATTTTTTTTTTTTTCACTAACAAATTCACTCTGAGATCTGAAGACACACGCCCATGCAAGTCTATGGGTGAATTGAAAACATCAGACTGCACTCTGATGACATCTGAGTGCCGTTTCACTGTCATGGGTTTACTGCGACAGAGAGGAGCCAGAGGACCGCAGCGTATGAGTTCTCTTAAGGTACCTTCACACTAAGCGACGCTGCAGCGATACAGACAACGATGCCGATCACTGCAGCGTCGCTGTTTGGTCGCTGGAGAGCTGTCACACAGACCGGGTCTCCAGCGATCAACGATGCCGAGGTCCCCAGGTAACCAGGGTATACATCGGGTTGCTAAGCGCAGGGCCGCGCTTAGTAACCCGATGTTTACCCTGGTTACCAGTGTAAAATGTAAAAAAACAAACAGTACATACTCACCTTCGCGTCCCCCGGCGTCCGCTTCCTGCACTGACTGAGTGCCGGCCCTAACAGCAGAGCGGTGACGTCACCGCTGTGCTGTACTTTCACTTTACGGCCGGTGCTCAGTCAGTGCAGGAAGCGGACGCCGGGGGACGCGAAGGTGAGTATGTAGTGTTTGTTTTTTTACATTTTACACTGGTAACCAGGGTAAACATCGGGTTACTAAGCGCGGCCCTGCGCTTAGTAACCCGATATTTACCCTGGTTACCATTGTAAAACATCGCTGGTATCGTTGCTTTTGCTGTCAAACACAACGATACACGCCGATCTGACGACCAAATAAAGTTCTGAACTTTAACCAACGACCAGCGATATCACAGCAGGATCCAGATCGCTGCTGCCTGTCAAACTCAACGATATCGCTATCCAGGACGCTGCAACGTCACGGATCGCTAGCGATATCGTTTAGTGTGAAGGTACCTTTACTCCTGCACTGAAAAGAAGCACTACACCCTCTTATTAAATGTAAATTTCTTAGGGCAGTGCAGGGGTTAATCTGCTCTGTTGACAGCGCTTTGAGCTAAGGCTCTCAGCTGTGCACTGGTAGCCACTTTTATCCCATATACTAGATGGTGGCCCGATTCTAACGCATCGGGTATTCTAGAATATGTATGCGTAGTGTATAGCACAGCCCATGTATTATATTGCACAGTCCACGTAGTATATTGGCCAGCGCACGCAGTACATTGCGCAGCCCACGCAGTACATTGCGCAGCCCTCTCAGTAAATTGCGCAGCCCTCTGAGTACATTGCGCAGCCCACGTAGTACATTGCGCAGCCCACGTAGTACATTGCGCAGCCCACGTAGTACATTGCGCAGCCCACGTAGTACATTGCGCAGCCCACGTAGTACATTGCGCAGCCCACGTAGTACATTGCGCAGCCCACGTAGCATATTGCACAGCCCACGTAGTATATGGCCCAGCCACGTAGTATATTGCGTAGTAGCACAGCCCACGTAGTATATTGGGCAGCCACGTAGTATATTGCCCAGCCAACGGAGTATATTGCCCAGCCCATGTAGTATATTGCCCAGCCATGTAGTATATAGCAGAGCCCATGGAGTATATTGCCCAGCCTATGTAGTATATAGCAGAGCCCATGGAGTATATTGCCCAGCCTATGTAGTATATAGCAGAGCCCATGGAGTATATTGCCCAGCCGACGTAGTATATAGCAGAGCCCATGGAGTATATTGCCCAGCCGACGTAGTATATAGCAGAGCCCATGGAGTATATTGCCCAGCCGACGTAGTATATAGCAGAGCCCATGGAGTATATTGCCCAGCCTATGTAATATATAGCAGAGCCCATGGAGTATATTGCCCAGCCTATGTAGTATATAGCAGAGCCCATGGAGTATATTGCCCAGCCGACGTAGTAAATAGCAGTGTGGGCATCACATGCCTGGTAAAAAAAAGAAAGAAAATAAATCGCTATATACTCACCTTCCGGAGCCTCCGCATTCAGAACCGGGCTTTCCCGCTTGCGACGCGCCGGTGACTGATCCATGCTGCGGTCCTGCGAGATGATGACGTAGCGGTCTCGCGAGACCGCAACGTCATCATCTCGCGAGATCGCAGCATGGAGCAGACACCGCCGCGTCGCTAGAGGGAAAGTCCGGTTGTGGATCCGAGGGGCCGCCGGACGGTGAGTATATAGCGATTTTTTATTTTGTTTTATTATTTTTAAACATTAGATCGTTTTACTATTCATGCCGCATAGGCAACCTGAATAGTAAAAAGTTGGTCACACAGGGTTAATAGCAGCGGTAACGGACTGCATTACACCGCGGCATAACGCAGTCCGTTACCGCTGCCATTAACCCTGTGTGAGCGGAGGGGAGTATGCGGGCGCCGGGCAGTGAGTTCGGGGAGTAAGGAGCGGCCATTTTCTTCCAGACTGTGCGCGTCACTGATTGGTCGCGGCAGCCATGACAGGCAGCTGCCGAGACCAATCAGCGAACGAATAACCGTGACAGAAAGACGGAAGTACCCCTTAGACAATTATATAGTAGATAAGCTGGGTCCTGATTGACACCTCATCAGAGATGGCTAATGCTGCATGGCTGAGAAGATAGGTGTTGGTGGTTATCTGAGAAATCGATTGATGGATTTATCTGGACTGTTGCTAGTTTTTGTCAGTGTGATAATTCCCTTTCTTCTCCTACTTTGGTTTAACCCGATCCTTCACTCCTCGGTGCATTCCTCTGTTATATGTGAGTGTATGTTTTTTATTTTCCATTACCTCTGTTTGTATTACCTTGTAAGTCTGGTTGGTGTACTACAGTGCACTACTACTCCCCTCTTCCCTGTGTGGGGGAAGGGTACAGACAGAGGGTGGATTCAGGAGGTATGGCAAGGTACGTGGCCCTGGCATCTTCACCTTTATAAGTCGGGGAAGAGGGCGAGCTAGGGTGCCCCCTAGCATTAGGGCAGGGAAAGAGCCCTTGGTCACGGAATACCAATAAGTCGTGACTAGTGATGAGCGAGTGTACTCGTTGCTCGGGTGACCTCTTGAGTACTTGTTAGTGTTCGGAGATTTAGTTTTCATCGTGGCAGCTGAATGAGTTACAGCTATTAGCCAGGCTGAGTACATGTGGGGGTTGCCAGGGAATCCCCACATGTATTCAAGTTTTCTAGTAGCTGTAAATCATTCAGCTGCCGTGATGAAAACTAAATCTCCGAGCAGTCATAAATACTCGGAGGTCACCCGAGCGTGCTCGGGAAAACCCGAGCAACGAGTACACTCGCTCATCACTAGTTGTGACCTTCACATTGCTCTATGGTTCTCTCGTCTGAGAGTATCGAATCACGCTATGATGACATTCTGAACAAACATGGAACAGTGTTTGATCGGACTGTAGTTGGCATAATCGCTCGATTCTCCCAGATGAGAGAATCTACAGTCGTGTGACCCCCCCCCAATGGTATTTGTCTGCATGAGTCCATTGGGTGGTCCTACTCAATGATTGTTATTCTTCCCTCTATGCACGCAGAGATGGCTTTCAATCACTAGTAGCACTGCCCACTGGACTCTTATGTCTATAAACACCAGGGATTTCAATAAATAAAATACAAGTTATACTAAATATTTTCCCATAAACCTATATAACATACTGCTCAGCTTCTCCCTCTCTACACCATGTTGTGCACAGATCAGACTGTATGCACAGTGTGACAGGTTCCTTCTAAATCCACTGTCTGTATGTCTGGAAATGGCATTTGGACTCTTTAGATTAGGACACATAAGCCCATAATTAGCTTGTCTATCTGGTCAGCACTTGAATACAGAGAAGGTGTTAATTTCTGGATTTTCTTTTTCTTTTTTATTCCAGCTTTGGGTGATTTACTCTTAGTTTACACTTTCAAAGCCAACTGCAATCATCACGGAAGACTGTTTCCATTGGTTGCAAACACGTTTTACCATCCTGACAAAGGCGAATTACAGCTGTCACCAAAGTTGGTCTGTTTAGATAATGGTGACTGTTATCATGACAACATTGCAGATAGGAGGTGTTGCTTTTAACCTTTAGATTGCCGCTATTCTTAACACCAGTAAACACCTACAGATAGAAAAAGGCTCCACACAAGAGCAAATGATAATAAAAAATATATTTAATTTCAAGGCACAGTAAAACGAGACCAAAAAAGGTCATAAAAATCAGTACAAATTACAGGTGAGAACCACATATACAAGGAAAAAAAGAGGTGGACAAGCCTGGAAGAATTCAAAAACAAAAAATCCAAATACAAGTGTTATGTATCAGGTAATGAATGCTGAATAACACATAACAACTCACAAAATGGCACAGTTTACTCAGTATAGACCAGCATAATGCTGCAAATTATGGCAGAAAACCTATATTGTAAAGCGGGACATGCCCATCAAGTAAGCCTAAGTGTACATAATAAAATGATTCAGGCACAAACATTAGAAGGAGTGTTCAAGTATAAGGCCGATGGGAGGTCCAGCACATGTTACTCAGCCATATTGAGATTCATATCTAATATAATAGAAAAAAAGACATTCATTACTAGAAAAGGTAGAGAGAGTCCAGGCGTCCACCACACCCGACGCGCGTTTCGCATTGAAATGCTTCGTGCAGGGGTCATTCTTAACACCAATATTAAACCAAAGTCTGCAGCTGTACACCACTTTTTTTGGGGTGGTAGAATATGGTTGGGCTTTCTATCATTGACCAACACAAGTTAGTCTTATCACAGTATTAAATTGATGATCACAAAGAAGAGCTGGTCACATTTATGGAAATAGAAATTATGCTTTATTTAGGAGAATAACTGGAGAAAGCTTCATTCAGACAGTCATTCAATCCCTGCGTCTTTTGGCATTAAGCGATGACATAGAGAAGGCTCAGATGGTTGGAGAAGGTTCAGTTAGATGGAGCGATCACTAATAACTGGTAACTGAGGTCCCAATTGTAGATACGGGGCGAATATAGGATATATAAACCAGGACAGTATAGTGTAGGGCTTTGTCTTCTCATTATGTGAACTTATTCAGTTTATGTGACCGTAAAGCTCCCCTCACATATGCCAGCCAAAGCCATTGTCCTCTATTCACAGAGGAGAACTGAGAACTGTTGCAGTAGATTGTCCTTTATATACAGTGAGCCACCACCTACATGTATACCATGCTTTTTTTGTTTGTTTGTTTGTTTTTCAATTGTGGCCAATGCATGCCACTGTATGGCAGTAGTAAAAAAAATACAATAAAAATAAAGAACATAGTGGCCAACCTCATTTAAATAAGGGATTCAAAAATGAAAGCGTAAGGTCACCAGATTCTGACATTACTTACGTCATTGTTAGTTTTAGTAGCTTTAGTTGTGCTGTAAGTTATGCTGTTATCTTGTAGTCCAGCCATATGCAGTGCAGATATTCCTGGCAGCAGGTTTTAGACCCCAGAGTAACGTCATCACTGTAAAGTGCCTGTAATGATGATTACTTCCATACCTTAATATTACAGATCCAGATCTGTATTGTCTCGTAATCCATCAGTGAATTCTTGTGCAAATGAACTCACAAGTGTAGGGGCTTGGAGATTAGCCCCATATCTGCAGGTTAATAGCGTTGTGGACGTGATGGGTTCCCTTTTAAATTTTTAAAGAGATCAAAGACAAAAATTGTAAATCATAAGCGTATGATGAGCCTAGTAATACACTGTTATACGTTTGCCACCATTACCAGTGACTGCAGTAAGCAAAATGTAATTTATGTTGTTTAGGCCAGTAATGGATATACCCACTACCAAGCCACTAACAGAAGACCAGGCACGCTTTTACTTCCAGGATCTTATTAAAGGAATTGAATATTGTGAGTTTTTGTGTTTTCTTATTACTCTGTGGGGATGAGGGAAACTGGTGTCTTGAGCTTTCTCCATATGTCCACACTTCTGAAGAGCTTATCATTGTTATATATATTATCGAATGTAATGTTGCTATGGCTGAGTTATGTTTGTTATAGTTCTGTTTTTCATTTTTATCCTGCAGTACATTATCAAAAAATCATACATCGTGATGTCAAACCGTCCAATCTCTTAGTGGGTGAAGATGGTCACATTAAGATTGCTGACTTTGGAGTCAGTAACCAGTTTGAGGGAACAGATGCGTTTTTGACTAACACAGTGGGTACACCAGCATTCATGGCTCCCGAGACCCTCTCTGAAACTCGCAGAATATTTTCAGGAAAGGTAAATCAAGATAATAAACTATGATATTGTGAGATACAGTTATATGAAAAAGTTTGGGCACCCCTATTAATCTTACGCTTAATGTTTTATAAAAATTGTTTTTTTTTGCAACAGCTATTTCAGTTTCATATATCTAATAACTGTTGGACACAGTAATGGTTCTGCCTTGAAATGAGGTTTATTGTACTAACAGAAAATGTGCAATCTGCATTCAAACAAAATTTGACAGGTGCATAAGTATGGGCACCCTTATCATTTTCTTGTTTTAAATACTCCTACCTACTTTTTACTGACTTACTAAAGCACATTTTTTGGTTTTGTAACCTCATTGAGCTTTGAACTTCATAGCCAGGTGTATGCAATCATGACAAAAGGTATTAAAGTGGCCACTTGCAAGTTGTTCTCCTGTTTGAATCTCCTCTGAAGTGTGGCATCATGGGCTCCTCAAAACAACTGTCAAATGATCTGAAAACAAAGATTATTCAACATAGTTGTTCAGGGGAAGGATAGAAAAAGCTGTCTCAGAGATTTAACCTGTCAATTTCCACTGTGAGGAACATAGTAAGGAAATGGAAGAACACAGGTGCAGTTCTTGTTAAGGCCAGAAGTGGCAGGCCAAGAAAAACATCAGAAAGGCAGAGAAGAAGAATGGTGAGATCAGTCAAGGACAATCCTCAGACCACCTCCAGAGAGCTGCTGCATCAACTTGCTGCAGATGGTGTCACTGTGCATCGGTCAACTATACAACGCACTTTGCACAAGGAGAAGCTGTATGGGAGAGTGATGCGAAAGAAGCCGTTTCTGCAAGCACGCCACAAACAGTCGGCTGAGGTATTCAAAAGCACATTTGGAGAAGCCAATTTCTTTTTGGAAGAAGGTCCTGTGGACTGATGAAACCAAGATTGAGTTGTTTGGTCATACAAAAAGGCGTTATGCATGGCGGCAAAAAAACACAGCATTCCAAGAAAAACACTTGCTACCCACAGTAAAATTTGGTGGAGGTTCCATCATGCTTTGGAGCTGTGTGGCCAATGCCGGCACCGGCATTTTTTATTGTTAAGGTTGAGGGACGCATGGATTCCTCTCAGTATCAGCAGATTCTTGACAATAATGTTCATGAATCAGTGACAGAGTTGAAGTTACGCAGGGGATGGATCTTTCAGCAAGACAATGATCCAAAACACCGCTCCAAATCTACTCAGGCATTCATGCAGAGGAACAATTACACTGTTCTGGAATGGCCATCCCAGTCCCCAGACCTGAATATCATTGAACATCTGTGGGATCATTTGAAGAGGACTGTCCATGCTCGGCGACCATCAAAATTAACTGAACTGGAATTGTTTTGTAAAGAGGAATAAAAAATAAATAAAAAATACCTTCATCCAGGAACTCATTAAAAGCTACAGGAAGCGACTAGAGGCTGTTATTTTTGCAAAAGGAGGATCTACTAAATATTAATGTCACTTTTCTGGTGAGGTGCCCATACTTGTGCACCTGTCAAATTTTGTTTTAATGCAGATTGCACATTTTCTGTTAGTACGATAAACCTTATTTCAAGGCAGAAACATTACTGTGTCCAACAGTTATTAGATATATGAAACTGAAATAGCTGTTGCAAAAAAAACTATTTTTATAAAACATTAAGCTTAAGATTAATAGGGGTGCCCAAACTTTTTCATATAACTGTTTGTCTGTATGTATAATGTATATGTATGTGATAAAAAAAAAATCTGGTTCTGTAGACGATCTTAAAATTAGGTAAATATAACATCAGATGAACGCCACATGACAAATTACAACTTATTGAACAAAAACTAGGCCAAAAAGCAAAAGCAATGTGTGAAAAATGAAGTACATAGTTGCTGCTTCCATAGGAATTGAGAAGGTGAGTAGCAGCCAGGTGTTGGCAATCAAAAGCGAAATCATCTGTGAAAGCAGAAATGTTATCAATTTATTGGTGTAGAGTATTTAGGCGCGTGTTAATTTGAGTTGAGCGAATATCTTTGGGTCCCCGCTTATTTGACAAGCTTTAGCGCTTACCGGATACATGGAGCATGCCGGCTGATCAGCACCCCAGCTGCATGTGTTGCGGCTGTGTCACTGTCACAGCACATGCATGGAGAGCCCAACACACAGGCTCTCCATGTATGTGCTGTGACAGTGACAAAGCTGCGACACGTGCAGCCGCGGGGCCGATCAGCCGACACGCTCTATGTATCTGGTTCCCTTTGCAGCTTATTCGGTAGGTGCTATAGCGTGCCGAATAAGCGGGGACCTGAACAAATGTACTCAACTCTAGTGTTAATGCAATGTCCTGGAGGAAAGACATGATTTTAGAGAAGCAATTGTTGCAGCTCCTCAAACTGGGAAAGGTAGTAATGCCTTTTCCAAACATTTGGAGTCCATTATTCTACATTGAGAAAGATTATTCATAAGTTGAAAACGTTTAAAGAAGTTGATAATCGTCCCAGGAGCAATTTCACCCTCAAGGTCAGACTGTGTGATGCCCAGAGAAATTGCAATAAAAGACAAGAGCTACAGCTGAGACTCTAAAGGCCTCAGCTGTCATGTTAAAGGTTTAAGTTCATAAGTAGTGATGAGCGATCTTGCTTGGATAACGTGTTATCAGAGCATGCTCGGGTGTTATCGGAGTATCTTCTCTAACAAATAGGCAATCCCCAAATGTGTTGTGGCTGTCTAGCAGCCGTGGGGACTCCAAATATATTATTCAAGCACGCCCAAGATACTTGGATAACACTCGAGCATGCTCGGATAACACGTCATCACTATTCATAACCCTGCAATTAGAAGAAGACTGAATAAGCATGACTTATTTGGAAGAGTTGTCAAGGGAAAGCCTCTTTTTATTTTTTTTTATCTCTAAACAAGAACATGGCAGCCTGACTGATGTTTGCAAAGTTGTATCTGGAGAAATAAAAAGACTTGTGGAACAATGTGCTTTGGACAGGTGAGACCAAAGTGGAGACATTTGGCCATAATGCCATGTGCCATGGTTTTCAAAAACCTAAAAACACAACTTATTTGCGCAACCTTTTATAACAACTCTCAAGCACGGTAGTGGAGGGGGTGATAATTTAGGCATGTTTTACAGCCACATGGCCATGGCACTTTGCAGTCATTGAGTCGACCATGAGCACCTCTGCACACCAAAGTATATACTATACTCCTAGCTTTTGGTTAGATGATTCAACATCAAGTTTGTCAAAAACTGGGTAATGCCAATGGGCAATGATCCCCAAGCACACCAGGAAATCTACATTAAAATGGCTGAAAAAGAAAAGCATCAAGGTGTTAAAATGGCTCAGTTGTAATCTAGATCTCAACTCTATTAAAATACTGTGGCATAGCCTTAAATGCGTTGTCCAGGCTTGGGGCTCAAGTCTGCAGTCACTCTGACTGCAGACTTGTGATTCCTCACAGGGCTTGCTGCCAGGATTGTCGGGAGTGGGTGGGTATGCGATTTGCTTCATGCGGTCACTTGCCAACTAGTTGTGCGTGACCTCTCTCAATACAAGTGAATAGAGCAAGACTGGACAAGTCTAATCAGAATGTGTCTGAAAGTATGCAAATCGCATGCTTGCAGTCCCATGACCGCACGCTTCCAACATCGCCGAAAAAGATGCTTAAAAGGTGGTTCTACCGGCCATTGATTCATTGGGTGCACTTAATATTTTACACGCTGCTTCTGCATTTAGGCCTCGTTTTTGTTAAATGCTGACAAGGTCTAAGTGTGTCAGGTTCTATTCTTCATCTAAGGTCTTATTTATCTAATTTTAAGACCTTCTAAGGAGATGATGCTGGTTATTATGCACTGATCAGAAAAGGTTATCAGGTCGCCCATTTGGCGTCACTCGAAGTACAGGATAAAAGATGACCGTAACAGGGTGTTAACTTACTTTATAACGTCACTTTCAGCTGCCTCTTAAACCCACTTCTATACAGGCAAACCACTCAGCAAAACTCTCATCTGTTCAATCAAAGACATGATGTACACTGTACGGCTTTGATTATGGAATTCGCTTTTTAAAGCCAAGATGCTGGGCTTTAATATGATGCCAAGTTTGAAAGAGTCAATATTGTTTAAATTTAAACAGTTAATTAATATTTGCTCTCCCACTTGTTAAGTGCACTGCTGCTGCAATGAGCGGCAGGATACCTGTTAATCTCTGCTTGATTAATTTATTATATAAATATGAAGCTTTCAGGGGTGCCGGATATTAAATCACGGTGGATCATCCTTCGGTAATGTTACGTCTTCCACGTGTAAATATTAAGTGTCTTTAGTGATCAGCGTGCTCCTTTCTGTTCCACCGACCTTCTGTAGCGGGTGACGTCACATCATGTTAGGGCAGATTGCTCACAAGGCATTCGGCTGAGGGCAGCGCTACTGCCCGGAGTGCTGCAGGGAGACTTTGACTCGCACAGAGACGCTGCTTAATCTTTACCAATGGATGATCCACAGTCCTTTTGTATCCGGTACCCCTGAAAGCTTTATATTTTCTCAATCATATCCAGAGGACACATCGTTTTGAATCTTTGACAACCATTTTTATTGACAAGAAAAGCATCTCTTGTAAGTTACACATTGTCACACTATTGTTATACTGTAAGACCTTGTGCACTACAGCGCAGTTTGCAATTTATAAATTTATTTTTTAAATTTATATTTCATAAATCAGTAAAACACATGAAAATAATCAAGTGTGTAATAGATCTTATCAGAGAATTCCACTTCTTTCTCCTCCTGGATGGATATTTCATAAAGGGATCCTGTCCCCCTCTGGACGATTTTGATCTATTACTATGGGCATACAGGTAATAGAATAGTTAAACCAGTCTTACCTGTCTGCCTCATAGCTGCAGTGTAGCTCTTAAGAAATTAATTTATAATGTTATACAGTGGGGTAAAAAAGTATTTGGTCAGCCACCAATTGTGCAAGTTACCCCATTTATAAAGATGAGAGAGACCTGTCTCCTGATCTCAACCCCATAGAAAACCTTTGGAGGGAGTTGAAAGTCCGTGTTGCCCAGCGACGGGCCCAAAACATCACTGTACTAGAGCAGATCTGCATGGAGGAATGGACCAACATACCACCAACAGTGTGTGCCAACCTTGTGAAGACTTACAGAAAACATTTCACCTCTGTCATTGCCAACAAAGGATATATAACAAAATATTGAGATGAACTTTTGTTAATGACCAAATACTTATTTTCCACCATAGTTTGCAAAATAAATCTTGCCAAATCAGACAAGGTGATTTTCTGGTTTTGTTTTCTCATTTTGACTCTCATAGTTGTGGTCTACCTATGATGTCAATTAGAGGCCTCTCTCATCTTTTTAAGAGGGAGAACTTGCACAATTGGTGGCTGACTAAATACTTTTTTTCCCCACTGTATGCTAATGATTTCTTCCAGGCTCCGGGGCGTGCTGTGGAAGAAATCCCTGCCTCCTGACTTCATTATATTGGTACCTCCCTCCCATCATCACACTGACCTGTTCGGCGCTGTAATCCCGCGCATGCACAGTGCACGCGCGCGGTTACGCAAACCCTGTCCGCGCTCCTATAGGCAGTGTCTGCATTGAACTTCTGCACAAGTGAGTCTCTGATACTGCGCAATGACTCATCGTGTCTGTGCAGAAGATTAATGCAGACACTGCCCATGGGAGCGCGGACAGGGTTCGTGTAACTGTGTGCGCGGGATTGCAGCGCCGAAACAGGTCAGTGTGATGCTGATGGGAGGGAGGTACCATTATAATGAAGTCCGGAGGCAGGGATTTCTTCCAGGCACCGCATACACTGGAGCCTGGAAGAAATCATTAGCATATAACATTATAAGTGAATTTATCAAGAGCTACACCGCACCTCTGAGGCATACAGGTAAGACTAACTTAACCATTCTATTACCTGTATGCCCATAGTAATAGATCAAAATCGTCCAGGGGGTGACAGATTCCCTTTAATTTGGGCATATTGCAAAGATCCTTGGCAGTGAAAGAGTTCAGATGTACAGGCAGGTCTGTCTAATAAAATGGCCACGGAGTTTATAATGTATGTGTGCTTAAGATACGCCACACCTTGTATAACAAATCCAACGTGTGTGAGATCCGCTGATATTTTACATGTGCTGAGTATGAAGTGTTCAGGAAGGTTGCCATGGATACAGAATCCTGTGATATTGCAGTCGGTGTGTGACAGGTGCACAGCACTAATTCGTGAACGCCTGTTTGTACCTTTTCCTGCAGGCTCTGGATGTTTGGGCTATGGGAGTCACCTTGCACTGTTTTGTGTTTGGACAGGTATTTATCTACATTACTGCCATTTTCTTTTCCAGTTTGTGTATGTTTTGCAATAGCACGCACTGCCACGTTCAGCTTTTGTCCAACCGCAATACAAATGAATAGTAGCTGCGATGTTAAATCTGAGTCTAGTCTAGTTTACCATGGAGAAATACAATATAGGGTTCCCATGAGATATACTGTATATTAGCACGAAGAGCCTTTATAATGATCACTCTAAATATATAGACATAACCCTGTGCCTTGAGGTGGAATTAAATTAAACTGCTGTATATAGCAAAAAATATGCCTTAGCCATCCCCCCAAAAAGAAAACAAAATATTGTACTAGAGTAAGTAAAAAAAAATGTGAATTTGACCTCAGTTGCCACACATCCTCCATATTTATAGTAAAATGGTGACCCTATTAGATAAGTTAGCTGAACCCGCTGACTTTGGCTGGGTGATCCCAATATTCTTCTGTGTATTGGAGGCAGGTTGGAGCCTTTGTTCCTGCAGGAAATAAGCTACGCCTACAGATGTCTGGCCGAGGTTTATTCCCATCTCCCCTGGAAATAAGCCTGCATGCTTTGCCCATGTTGGAATCTGGAGATACAGCTCTGGCAAAAATTAAGAGACCACTGCAAAATGTTCAGTTTGTCTGATTTTTCTCTTTATAGGTATATTTTTGAGTAAAATGTACATTGTTCTTTTATTCTATAAATTTCTGACAAGATGTCTCCGAATTTCCAAGCAATAATTTTTGTATTTTTTTTCTGACAAAGAAAAATGGTCAAAATAAAAAAAAAATCCCAGGGCTTTCAGACCTCAAATAATGCAAAGAAGACAAGTTCATAATCACTTAGAAACAACAATACTAATGTTTTAACTCGGGAAGAGTTCAGAAATCAATATTTTGTGGAATAACCATGATTTTTAATCACAGATTTCATGCGTCTTAGCATGCTTTCCACCAGTCTATCACTCTGCTTCTGGTGCAAAAATGTAAGCAGTTTTTCTTTGTTTGATGGCTTGCGACTATCCATCATCCTCTTGATTACATTTCAGAGGATTTCAGTTGGGTTCAGGTCTGGAGATTGGGCTGCCCATGACAGGGTATTGATGTGGTGGTCTCTTAATTTTTGCCAGAGTTCTACAGCGATTGGCCAAATGATTGCTTGGTTGACAGATATCTCAAGTTTGTTGCCGGAATTTTTCAATTTTGTTTGGTTAAGTATTTTCTTGTATTTTTAGTGTCCTTTTATGGATGAGAGCATTTTATCACTACATGGAAAAATAAAGAATCAGCTTCTGGAGTTTCCAGACCAGTAAGTTTGGTTTCTTGTGTGCTTGTTAGGTGTGGTGTCAAGGGTCTAATACTACTAATGGTGTGAGTTTCAGCAACCTGCCAGAAGATGGTTTACATAAATGGGTATTTCTATCTTCTACATTTATTCCATGTCCACAGGATATACCATAAATCAGTAGCAGATGCAGGTTGTGCCAGTGGACCCCCATCTGTCAAAAGATCAGTGTTGTAACGCACGTCACTAGTGATGGAGAGATTGGTTGGAATGCCCAATCATCACCTCTCCGCTAGCAGCATAATGCGATGCCATCCCATTATTGTAATAATTACCTGTTCCACCTATGGGACCCAGTTGTAGATATTCATGGCTTTTTCTATAGATATGCCATAAATGTACAAGATGGGAATACCCCTTTATTGGTAAGACCTTTAGTAAGTCATATTTGTTTTCTCTTTTCACAGGCCAGAAATATCAGAAGATCTGAAGTACCTTATTCTGAAAATGTTGAATAAAAACCCAGAGTCTAGAATTTCAGTTCCTGATATAAAGGTGAGTGTATCATAGGGCTTGTGTTTGTATAGGCATCGCGTTTATGTATTGAACTAGTAGCTTACAATTATATAATTGGGATACACCCTCACAGATGGTCACTTGGACCACTAAGTTAACGCACGGTTAAACAATTATTCAATACAACTCCAAGTCATATGTGACTTATGAAGATGACAATCTGAAGGATGCGCAGAATTGTCTTAATAAATGAAGGAGGAATCCAGCTCAACAAACAGGTTTTTCTTTATTTAGATGAAACTCCTACAGAGGACATCTGGTAAGATAATGGTTGGATTTGAGCTAGCATAGTGCTGGCATCTACGCGTTTCAGATGTCGCAGCAGCCTTAACATAGTGACTGATGCATTTACATAGGTTCCTGTTTCAGTGTTACCATCAGTCAAGTTATTAACGAATCCACACACATAATGAATAAAATCACATTGTACATACAAAATATATACTACGAAACATGAATTAAAATGATTACCCATCACCTCTTAATGCACTGGAAGTTTTTTATATTTTGTTCTTTAGTCACAATATGCATTGTAAAATTATATCATGAGACACTAAAGTGATTTAGATATACGTTTTCAACATGGTGAATAGTTCAACCTCTAACGTCCTGATTCAGAATCTGTCAAGGTCCCCAAAAATCACATGCGATCCATAGTAAAGGACTCCATTAATGCTGCAAAGGGCCCATAGGTCGCTCAGGTTCCAAAGCCCACATACATCTGTTGCCCATGCTGAGCTCTGTTTCAAGAACTATAATAAAGTTCCATTCCTAATATTTCTTGATTTAGCTACATCCGTGGGTGACTAAACATGGTGCCGAGCCTCTCCCTAGTGAGGATGAAAACTGCACCCTGATAGAAGTAACTGAGGAAGAGGTGGAAAATTCGGTGAAGCACATTCCCAGCTTGGCAACGGTGGTAAGTTCAGCACAGTACCTTTCCTTAATGGCTTATTGAGCTGTCATTATATAAACAATATCATGTGTTCCCTTTTTGTTAGTAAATGATATTGTTGTAAATAGCAGTTTCTTTGGAAATTTGACTGATACACTCGAGTGCCAAGTTACCTTTTGCTTTGAATGTTACTCCCTGTTTAGTGGCATTGGAGCTTGGCTGAATTCTTGCCTTCACCTGTCTCTGAGATGGAACATGGCGATTTGTATTTATGTCTTGTATTTATGATTTGTTCGTCTTTCTAGATATTGGTAAAAACTATGCTGCGGAAACGATCGTTTGGAAATCCATTTGAAGGAAGCCGAAAGGAAGAAAGATCTATGTCTTCTCCGGGAAACTTACAGACGTATGTTTTCATAAATTAGCAGTTGGGTTATGACTTTTTACATTTGCTTAGAATAAACCTTGGACTGGCCAATGCAATAGAAATCACGTCCAACCTTTGCTCCTCTTAGTTGCTAATCCATCTGAACTCCATTTTTGACTCCTGTTTTGCACTCTTTTTTACCCAAAAGCCATAAATTGTCAAGAACCTTTTTAAATAATAGCAACCAAACTGTCGGGACATCTATGGTATGTAGGGTCGTTAATGAGCCATCACTTTGATTTCTGTGTATTTATGGTAACTAAGCAGTCCGCTACAAATGAAGGCAAGTTAGTTTTGCTATTCAAGTGTAAAAAATAATGGGTTTATTTCTTTTCATTTCTAGAAAAAACAAGTCAGGGAATATATCCATGAAAGGTAACAAGAGCAGTGTTTCCAGCTTTTTAACATTCTGAACTTCAGCTAACAGCTTCTCAGCTTAAGTGATAAAATATGGCCTACTTAGTCTTTTCTTCAATACCTCCCCCAACAGCTTATTTTAGGTTAGTGCATCGATTTAGAGTTTTACAGCAGTTTATCTTTGATATCGTACCAATTGACCAGAACATCCAATCACCGATATTGATATCCTACTCCATGGACAAGATCCCAGTAAAAGAGAACCTTTTGCTAGAAATGCAGTATCTTGGCTCAGCCACTTCTTTCCTGCTGTTGTACCATCTGTTGTGACATTTATTCCTGCATTGCTCTTTTCCTTAAAATTTTCAACATTCCACGACGATGATTTTTAATATAATGTGCTTAACTCACAGGATTCAAGGCAGTGATGAAAGCCTGAGAGAGAGTGACCTGCAAGACTTGGGAGAAGATGAGGTTCTATCTTGAGGCTATCTGTCGTGATGGGCCAGCGCTTGGGCTTCTTCATCTATGACCTGGGAGTGTGTATGTTGAACACACCGTGTGTAAACTGAACCATGCATGCTACTTATGCACCTTATGTTGCTGCATGCGCTAAAGACCTTAATGTCCTGCCTTGGTTGTTAAACGTTATCAGTTACTTTGCTATAGGCTCATTCTTCCAGAGGACTCGTGGAGACTGATCCTGAGAAGGTGCTTGTATTGTATATTGGAAAAAAAAATGAAGTGGCTTGTAGCATATGTCTTAATGATGCCAAATATTACACGCCGTGCATATATATACCGTAGCTTGCAGGACACTACACTTCACAGTCTAAGGTTTTACAGTACATGAATCTAGTGTATGGACACTTATGTGCACGGAGCAACGAAGAGACTCATTTCGGATTAGGTAGTCTTGCTCAACTTGGTTCTCAAGCCCTGGAGTTATATAGAGTATTGCAGACAATTGAAAACTGCCAAAGTGTTTTTTGTTTTTGTTTTCATTATAAATTTTACTCTGAAGGTTGATTACATTTTCATGCATATTTCAAATAAGAATTATAAGTCCTCATATGTTAAAGGGAATTTGTAACCAGGTTTTTACTACCTAATCTGAGAGCAGCATTGTAATTCCAGCGACGCATCTCTTACTGGGCTGTATGGTGTCGCTTTGATAATCTCTTGCTGATACCAGTGTTTTTTATCACTACAGGACTAGTAAATCTGCTGCCAAATAGTCCAACTTGCCCCTGATTGGCAGCTTTCAACTGTGCATAAGCAGAAAGCTGCCCATCGGTGATGCGGGTTATACAAGGCTCCGCATTTTGAGAACTGGTAGATCTTCAGCAGGGAAAACTTTTTCATCGATACTGCAGCAACCAGTAAATTGCTACAGCGCTGGAATCAGGGTCTCTGTCCCTAAACGTTGCCGTTCTCAGATGGGGTAGCAAAAACCTGCTGACAGACTTTCTATAAGATTTTGGTGCCATTTTCCTGGAAAAGTAGTCAGTAGGCGAAGTGCCAAGTTACAATAATGACAATAATTATAATAATAATATAATAATTACAGCAGGGCTTCAGTATCACTGTTCTCTTGTATATTTGGGGCTACACCACCTCTTTGTGTGCATCCGATAAGGGAGAATAGTGCACCTCATGTATAACTCTTGTGCTTGCTGGAAACCACTTTCATGTAGATTGAAGACCAGTATGACTTACTTTTCACTTGTTCAGCATTCATAGAAGTGATATGACCAAGACAATATTTTTGCTCCTTGATTAAAACTCTTGCAACTTCACTACTTGTGTCCCACCAATCAGAATCTCTGCACTGTTTAGTCTAGTACGTGTGTGGCCGTGGATGGTGGCTGCAGCCCATCAGTCTACATATGCCCATACATTTTCAATAGCTGTTAGCCGGACAAATGTTTGTCTGCCAGCTCTCTTTCCCTTCTCCCCCATACACCGGAGCGATCACTTTGCTGAGAACTCCTGTGTCCTCTATCAGAGACTCGCTGCCAGACATCTCTGGCATCAGGTTATCCGAAATCGGACATGCCTGTATCCTTCTGACCTCTGACACCATGTATCGGGGGACGGTTGGAAGGCACTAAACTGATGGCCAACCCTGTTGAGATCAATCTGTTTGGCTGACGTTAGTCTAATGTGTATGGGGGTTTCTTATACAGAAGGATGATCTAGCTCCTGAGTTGTGTAACTTAGGTTAACATTAAAGGACCTGGAAAAGCAGCCATAGCTGGAAACTGGCCTTATAGTGTAAGTGCAGTAGATTTCTTTTGGAACCAGTTGTCTCTAACATTCCCCGACGTATTATTTCCAGACTGGCCCTGTAATCATAACTATTCTCTCTGCCCATGCATTATTGCCAACGAGCAGAATTTAAAGTAACGGTATTCGAGTCATGCTCGACTTGCAAAATTGGGACAAACTGTATCATGTCTTCAATTTCCTTTAATCTATGGCTACAACTACAAAAGCCACATTTATTTTCCAATTGACCAGTTATTTATTCCAGAGACCCCTTGGTAATTGATTTTTCCGCCATAAATCTGTACTACTTGTAAGTCTTCCTTTTCCGTAGAGTCCTCCTCGGCCAGTGCCTAGTTTTAGACATCTCAGGCGGTGTGGGTCACAGCAGTTTAATCTCCGGGCACTATACTGTCTGATTTGTGACCTCTTAGAACTGTGCCAGTTATGTCTTCTCACAGTAGGGTCTAAGAGGAAAATGTGATTATGGTAAATAATATCATCATGCATGGGAAAATTTGAAGTAAAAAGACTTGGAAGAAAAGGCTTTTTCTGAGCTATAGTCTTTTTAATATGTTTAATGCATTTTATATAGAAATATTTCCTTAAAAACCATAGAAATAGATTTTTTTTTAGCCCACAGAGCAATGAGTCTTAGACTGAGACATAAGATAAACACATAAAATAAGTGTTTATTATTATTATTATTATTTCTCCACTTGAAATTCAGTTTGCTTCTTCAAGCTTCATGTCTATTTTCCTGAATTTTGCCTGTTTACAGCCACCTAGAAACTCATCACCCGTATGTAATAAATATATGATTTCCTATCCAATGGCTTGAGACTTTTTATCACATCTGGAATTTACCCATTTATTTCAGTCTCTAATTAAAAAAAAAAAAATAATGTTTTGCCAACACCAAATTTAAAGAGCAGCAATATTCACAATCATATAAAGTCACAGAATATACCCCTTATATTGCACAATGTCTTTTTGAAAAGGTTGTCTTTTTTTTTGTAGACTATACACCTATCAGCCATAAGATTAAAACCGCTTGCCTAATAATGTGTAGACCCCTCATATGCCTACAAAATGGCCATTTCTTCTGTGTAGACTTCGCAATACCCTTGGTGGTGTCTTGTAGTATCCTACACCAAAATATTATCAGCAGATGCTTTAAGTCCTGGAGTTAGATCAACACTGTAAACTCTTTGTTCTGTTCCGTATCAATAGTGACTTCTTTCAACAGGAAAATGTATCCTGTCACACTACAAAAATGGTTCTCAAATGGAATACCATAGCCATGAATGGATTTACCTGGCTTACAAGAACATTTCTTGGTGGTGTTAAAGCAACATCCACATGAATGCTAGGATCCAACGTTTCCAAGAGAATCACACTGCTTCCTCCCAGTTTTCACTTCTTCCCAAAATGTATGTTGGTGCTATTTCTAACCCAGAAAAGTAATATACGTGTAAAAAGTAATATACATGTACCAAGCTTGATTAATCGTATGTTTTTGATACTCCTACATGTTCTTATTTTTGGCTGTAGATTGGTCAGCATAGGCATATGACAGCTTCATGGGCAGCAAGGGATGAACTTTCTATTCTGACGCCTTTCCATCAAAGCCAATATTAGCTTCTTTCATATTGCTCTACCCTAGATCCTTACAGTACTGAAGCTTCATTGAACTCATTTTGATATTGGTATTAGATGGGCATTTAAGAATGCAAATACCTTCTAAGAGTTGCCGTGATGGTTGAGTCAGATTTGCTTTTTGCTTGCTCATTTTTCCTGGTGCCAACAAATCTTTAAGAACTGAATATTTACTTCCTTGACAGACAACATGTTGATCACTGACTGTATACTATAAACTGTAACGTCTTATACAGACCAAGAAAATGAACAGCAAATCTTCCTTCATGCTGTTGAGAATCTTTCATGATTATCAAAGACTAGAGGGGTGGTCTCAGAAACTATGGAGCGTATACATAGTAGATGATGAAGCGCACATCTGGTTTTGATAAAGGGGTGGTAGGTTTTGGAGCGGTTATGTTGTAATCTGTTGTCATGAGGAAGTTATTTTACCATTTTGTTCTTCTTCTCATTGTTCCTTCTGTAGGCCTACAGTGCTCTAGTCAAACAGTTATGATACCCAGCCAGTAACCGACATGAATCATTGCTTACCTGCTAACTTTGACTATATATTTTAGATTCTTTATATCAACATGAATGTGTGAGTTTAAGGAGTTTTGTGGGGTAAAACCGGTTGTCCAGTTGTTAAAAAATAAAATGAATAAAAATGCCGATGTTCTGGAGGCTACTTTCCAGTCTTTGTTTACAGGCTAGCAGTGATGATGATGTGATGTAATTTTCTGTACTTACTGTCATCACTGTAAAATGAGAAAAAGACACTTTAGGGATTTATTTTCATAAAGCCAAAATAAAAGAAAAAATGAATATACCAAAAAAGTTATAAAAAGAAAAAACAAGAAGTTTATTATCCTTTTAAAAGGGTTGTCCAGGTATTGCTATTTGATGGTCAACAATTGCAGATCGGAAGGAGTCTGACACCCGATGTAAACACTTTAGGAGCTGCCGAGCGCAGCGTCATCCATCACAGTGTAGCGGCTAATACAGCAGAGATCCTGTCTTGCACAGAGGTTGTGCTGCTGTCCGGAAGCAGCTGCTAGACTTTGAGCAGAGATGCTAAGCACAGCTCCATTCATTGTGCTCACGTCGGTATTGATGAGGGGATGTGCTGAAGTCAGACGTGCCTGATTAGTGTTGTGTGCCACACCAAACCTCTCATTCCAGTCAGGTACATAGAGTGAGATTTCTGGAGTAGGGAACTCTAAGGCTATGTTCACACGATCCTTTTTTCGCTGCGGATTTGCAGCTGCGGATCCGCAGACGTTTTCCATGCAGGGTACAGTACATTGTTACCCTATGGAAAACGAAATCCGCTGTGCCCACTATCCTTTTTTCGGCTTGAAAATTAGCGCGGATTTTCAGCGGAAAAAAAGAAATACCATGTCAATTCTTTCTGCGGATTCCGCAGCAGGTTTCCACCTGCACCAATAGGAAAATGCAGCTGGAAACCCGCAGTGGAATCCGCAGTAGAAAAAGGACTGAAAACCGCAGTGAAAACCACCGCAGGTTTTGCACTGCGGTTTTCACAAATCAGGACCTGAAAAATCCGCAGCGAAAAAAGGATCGTGTGAACAAGCCCTAATTCATGAGGAGCCACAACCTCAGTCCTTAGTTCCACCCATTTTGTCAGAGCTGGGTGAAATTGGTGTGAAACTGATGCACCTAAATTTTGGGACTCTTCAGGCTGCTACACCAGAATTCTTTGTTGAAAGCTTTGATGTATCGGGCCCTTACTGTTCAAAATTGGCCAGAGCAAAGAGCAGATGATTGGGGGCAATGGGAGTTTGCTCTAGAGGACCTCTCTTGTAAATAAGTCTTCAAATGCCTATGTGCAGACAAAACTCACATACACTATATGGAATAAAGTATTGGGACACCTTCACATTACACCTACCGCAGCCTTTATGATGTTCCATTCTAAACCCCTTTAAAATGGATTTACGGTAATCCCTCCTTTGCAGCTATGACAACTTCCACTTTTCTGATTATGATTTCTACAAAATTTTGGAGTTTGCCTTTGCTCATTCATCGAGAAGAGCATTTGTGAGGTCAGACATAGATGTTGCATGAGTGGGACTGTCACAAAATTTCTATTGTAGTTCATTTCAACGGTTTTTCATGAGGTTGAGGTCAGGGCTATGTGCGGCCAGTCACGTTTTTCCACACCTAACTCTCCCAACCATGCCTTTATGGACCTTGCTTTGTGCACTGGGAACACTCATACTGGAACAGAAAAGGGCCTTCACCAAACTCTTCCCATAAACTTTGAAACATTCAACTGTCCAAAATGTCTTGCTTTGCTGAAGCATTAACATTTCCCTACACAATGGGCAAAGGAACCTAGGCCAACATCTGAAATCCCCTATATCCACCAACCTTTTTTATTTGGTGCCAGATAGAGAAGTGTGACTTGTTACTCCACAGAACACTTTTCCACTACTTCATAGTCCAGTGGTAACGGGCTTTACCACACTCCACCTAAAGTTTGTTATTGTGCTTGGTGGTGTAAGGCTTGCATGCAGTTGCTTGCTCTACAACTCTACATCGTCACACTTTTTAGCTGTGTTTCTGTGGCTACTAAAATATGTCAATTTTTCAACAATAATGTCTTTAGACAATTGTGGAATATTTAGGAGGGATTAAATTTTAGGAACTTGTTACAATGTTGCTTCCAAGTACAGGACCCCACTTTAATTTCATAAGCTCTTTCGAACAAGCCATGTGTTCACACGGCAAGGATCTGCCTTTTATACATCGGTGGAAATGGGACTGTGTAAAAAACATAAACTCAATGACTAAGGTGTCCAAATACTTTTGTCCATATAGTGTTGGCAGTGAAAATCCCTGGAC
The DNA here is from genome assembly GCF_051348905.1 of Ranitomeya variabilis. Classification (NCBI taxonomy): domain Eukaryota; kingdom Metazoa; phylum Chordata; class Amphibia; order Anura; family Dendrobatidae; genus Ranitomeya; species Ranitomeya variabilis. Next base: position 221,590,293 of record NC_135232.1, on the reverse strand, counting down.
GTACTGCCATGTAATTTGTTCAGGGATCAAAGTTAGCAATAGTATAAATTGCATGTGTATTACATTATTATAACTCCAGACAGTTTGCTCTTTTTTCTTGTGAACGTATAAACTAATAAAAACACATTTTTTTTGTCCTTTTTTTAGGAAGTATTATTTATAACTAGGTGAAGAACCCGGCGTTGCCCGGGCATAGTAACTAACTGTGGTTAGTTATAACAAATTATGATTATCCTCCATCCCATAGTCCTGTGCCCATATACCCATCCTCCATCCCATAGTCCCGTGCCCATATACCCATCATACACATCCTCCATCCCATAGTCCTGTGCCCATATACCCAGCACACATCCTCCATCCCATAGTCCCCTGCCAATATACCCATCATACATCCTCCATCCGATAGTTCCGTGCCCATATACCCATTATGACATCTTTGCCATGGCAACCATTCTAACATCATCATCGCCACGGCAACTTATGACATTATCGTCACCATGGCAACCATTATGACATCACTGTCACCATTGCAACCTATTATGACATCATCGTCGCCATGGCAACCATTATGACATCTTCGTTCACTCTCACACACACACACTCGTTTTTATATATATATATAGATAGTACCAATAGTGCTGGTGCAAAAACGTTGTGCATTGACAATGTATCGTAATATTAGCATCCTACACTAAATCACAAGTAGACTTGGGATGAATGACGGCTTGTTTTGTACGGGGGTTGTCCTGGAGGGTGCACTGAATTATAAGTGGCTTTATATAAGGGGCTGCTTATGTTTTGTATTATGTCAGCCATTTTACCAATCTCTAGTAAACTTTTCCTGTATAAGGACACTGCAGAAGTCAGCAAGAATGGAAACCGCCAATGCCATGTCCAATCAAGCCATTTCTAGGTTTTGAGCTTTTCTAGATAAACACAACAGATGTACTTTTGTACCAGAAGATTTCTCTTTTCATCTTGGGTATATATTAATATTTACAGAAAAAAACTTGTGAAGTTTGGCCAAAAAGCCAAAGATTATACTTGCAACTTTCAGGAATATTTTCCTGGTGTCTATTTTACAAAACAAAGGAAATATTTAATAAGGGACTAAGTATTTTTAAGTTCAGTATAAACTAGCTGTTGTATTGATGTATAGTTATATAGACTATGTATCGATAAGTCTGATACATCTGTTATTGCATGATGGAATATCTGCAGATATGTATGTAGGGTTCAGAGCCCCCAACTAGCTGCTAAATATCTCTTTACTTACACGTTTTCTATATGCTTTTGTAAGGGTTGCAACAATGTTTTGGGGAAAAAAATCTATTACAATTTTGCACCATGTATTACAAGCTTCAGTAATGTGAAATGTCTACTATTTCGTTGAAGTTGTATATTTGATTAAAAAAATATATATATATATTTGAATGTAGCTTTTTTTATTGATTTTCTTTTGCAGTATGCTTATTTTAATATACCGTACATTTCATTTTAACAGGTTGTATGATTATACTACATATTTATCACCATTAAAATAAATGGTATCACTCTGTGTCAGGCGTGATTTCCTCATATATACTGTGTTCCACGGCTATGTTTTTAACACTTCATAATTATTTATTTTAATTTAGGATTGGCATGTCACAAAGCAGCAATTACCTTAACGGGTACTTCATGTTTCAATAACATAAATGCAGTGAGATAAGACTGGCAATTTTTTATTTGCTTTATGTGGTCTACTTTTGCAGATATCCTGTAGCGGGCTACTCAAAACCTATGCTGAAAGCTGGACTTCAGGAGTACCTATCGCCAGTCTGGGGCTGATCTTTTTATCAATAGAATGAGATGATATTTTGAAATATTGCCAATATTATTATTTATTTATATAGCACCATTGATTCCATGGTGCTGTACGTGAATATGAGGCCTCTATTAACAAAAGTGATTGATCCCTAATGTTCCCATAAAGGAACCAGAGTTTCGAGCAAAAATCAGATCTGAACCTCCAGCTTGTGGGATCCCCGGCGTGCACAACCCTGTACAGCCCTCCTCGCTCTGAAAGCTCGTGATCTCATCCTGCAGTAACCCAGCGCTGCTGCATACTTTACTAAGCAGTTACATCATTAAGTGGGTACCAAACGGTACCTGATCTAGAGTAGGAACTCTTTAAACTCTTTACATTAAAATCAAGAAATGGAATAACTTTTAGAGCCAAGTAAGGTGACTCGAGAAGTACACAATGAGGTAGAATTCCAAGTCAAAATAACCTGGAATTTAAGTAATATTTATGCACTATCCCAAAGTTGCTTATAATCCACCTTTTTCCAAGAACGTACAAATTTTTGCAGACTATACACTTTGCTGTCTTTTTAGCTAGACACAATAATATAGCAAGGTAAAATACACGTTGGAGAGTGTGACATTTCCAGAGGCACACGCTGTCAGTTATACTAGCATCTGGATACTTTTCTTTTCCTTACAGTACAGTATAAGTGGAGCTGTAACTCTGTATTTGTGTAGAATGTAGATATACAGTTGGGTACAGAAATAATTGGACAGTGAGCGAATCTAACTACAACCAAAGTGAGAATACCCCTAAAAGATATCATTAATAAAAATTAACATCCGAATAGGGATAATAAACAGGCAATCAAGGCAGCGGTCTTTGGGAGGTAATATAATAAAGAGTGACGAGCGAATATCATTCAGCTGAGGCGATGAAAACTAAATCTCCGAGCACTAAAAAATACTCTGAGGACACCCGAGCGTGCTCGGGAAATCTCGAGTAACGAGTATATTCGCTCATCACTAATAATAAACCTAACACCCCTCTAGTAGGCCCTAGGATGTGATGGCCTACCTGACAGCGGAGGTTGACACCCCAATTTTGCGATGTGGTGCCCCTGCTCAACAATAGCTGTCCTTTCAATCCCTGTAAAGCCCTAATCTAACACACAAGGACACACAGAAAAATAGATGCACTCAGGTCCAAATGGATCCAATGCATTTGTATCAACTTGAGCACACCTGACCACTACTGTGTATACAGACTAGGCAATCACTAGTTTAAACTAGGTCAGAGGACAAAAAGATAAATCCTTAACTACTTTATGTGGCTATGGACTAACCTGCAGCAGATAATGTGCTACATAGATATGTAATAGCCTGGCCTGTCCACTCAGAAATGGTACCTCAAAGATGCAAGATTGGATATGCAATTGTTCAATAATTTATATACTTTTTTTTAAGACCAATCTAGCAACATGTGGAAATCGGTGCTAGAGTAAAACCACTAGTGTATGAATGTCGGGTTTCAAAAATAACAAAAGGCTAATGGTCGCAGCCTAATCTAATGACCCTTGTAAGGAGTAACCACTAAGCCAATAATTAAAGGACAAAAAGGAGGGGTACTCCAATAATAAAGTGCAAGTGTGCTAAAAAAACAACCTGATAGCGCAAAAGAAAAAAAGAATTGGCTGCATATTCTAGGTGGATCCCTTGTTCCAGCTGTGCAGGTAGACTCACTCCTGGTCCCAACGCGTTTCACCCCCATTAATCTTTGCTTGGGGGTTTATCAGGGGACTAGCATAATAAGAAGCACCTCAGTGGGTCCAAGAGCTAGGGACGAGTATCATTCTGCCCAGCCCAAAGAGGTTCTGTGCTCAGTGACCTAATCGTCATTATTTGGTCGCTGCATGCCATTATTTTTTTTTATTTAAAATGAAACAACTGATATGCAACTGAAGTGTCAGGTTAAACAAAAATATCCTGTGAAATGTTTAGGAATTGCAACAATTCTTCTACAAAGTCTCCTCATCTCAGGGGCTCAAAAGTAATTGGACAGATTAACTGTACCACAAATAAAATGTTCATTTTTAATATTTTGTAGAGAATCCTTTGCAGGCAATGACTGAAGTCTGGAAGCTATGGACGTCGCCAAACACTGCGTTTCCTCCTATGAGATGCTTTGCCTTTTCTGTAGCTGACTTCAGTTGTTGCTTGTTTGTGACTCATTCTGCCTTAGTTTTGTGTTAAGCATGTGAAATGCTGCTCGATGGAACCACAAGACAGAAAAGACTGGACCAATAATGGTATGCACACCCATAGAATTTACAAAAAATATATCAAACTTTAATTGCACCTCAAAAAAGACAAACACATAAAACCACTTAAAACAAGGCCTGAATACAGGACCAAATGACCATCACCCCTATATATAAGGTATATGGAACAGAATAACATATAAAGTGCTTGATCAAATAACAATAATGTACCAATATACAGTGTCTCCTATCCATAGTTACAATAACCCCAATAACAATGATATACAGGCTTAATATTACAAATATAAGAAAAGAACCAAAATAATAACACATTAACCTGTAGTCATATGTATATGTTGATATAACCCCATATAATAGATATAGTAGACTGCAGTATTATCTTAGCATGCTCCATACCCCAACAATAATGGTACCAATTGTTCTTTCATGATATTGACTTGGGCTATACGCCCAAAGTCCCAACCAAGTGTGAACCGAGCCTGCCCACAGTAATCTGTGGAATATGCTGCAAGGTAAGAAGCAATAGATTCACAAGTTCAAAGCAAAGCATGGGAAAGGAATTTCCAAAGAAAATTGCCAAAGGCAAAGCACCGGTGCTAAGGAATCATATACCATGGGTAGAGATGCTTAGAGAAGATAGGGGACACGCCAAGGGGTGAGGTAAGAGCCCCACGCGTATCGCTGTAGACTTCCCCTGACTAAGCTGTGCCTACATGTTTGACAAGTTTTGGCATGTTATCAGTTTACCCACTGTCCAAATATTTCTCGACCCAATTATGTAAGTATTACATCTAGTCATTTTAGTTTTATTGTTAGTGGAGCTGTGCTGCGCCTCCTTTTTCTACTTGGCAGGTATTTAATCTCACTATAGCTTGGTATAATACACGTCTCAATATTGAAATTGCAACACTAAAAGGAAAAAGTTATAAAATTATGAAAATCACAGGATGGAAAGACATGATACTGATATGCAAATTCTGAAAAATGGAAACAGTTTTCAAAACATCTCAATTTATTCCATCTCCATTGCCAGAAATACATGTACTTACACGCCTTGAAATGCTTTCGATGCGCTTCACCAAATCATTAAGATCTGCTGCTGCGAGCTCCCAAAGCAATTTCCAACCAATGATGTCCCAGCTATCTTACCATTTTTACACCATAGAGGCTGCTCACAGCAGCACAAGCAACATGAAGCCTACTATATTGAAAAATAGCTGATATGCTTGTACGTTCCCTCGTGAAGGCCTCTTCATGGTGTGGCCTACATGGTCGTCAGACCAATCTCCAGCTATCATTATATCCAATACAATATTTAGACCCCTCACCAAAGAGGATAGACACCCATTCCAGCATTCGTTGTTGTCTTGATCTGCACCATGATAGCCTTTGAGAGTGGTGGCATAAGGTCAATGGAACACCTGTAGCTGGACGTCTGGCTCCAAGTGCAATGTCATGCAAATGTCAGCTGATGGTTTGTCTAGACACTGCTGCTTTAGGCTTGGTATATGAAGATTAATTTCACTTGCAGTATAGAATGGATCACCACACACTATTCTTCAAATCTGATGACACTAAGCCTTGAAAGAGCCTTTATGAGGCAACATAGCACTGCTCCTACGCCTGGAATTATGGTATGGCATAATGTATGGTAGCTGGACCCCTCTAGTTTTGATTCTAGATACGTTAACTGCTGACTGTTAACTTGATTTGGTTGTGCAACCAGTGGTACAGCCATTTCTCCAGTGTCCCAGAAGGCGATTCTCAATACTACCATGCTAGGCCGCACATTGCTTGTGCAACTGTGAGCAGCCTCTGTGGCCTAAATATGCATGGCCTGCAGTGTCTCCAAACTTGTCTTCCATGAACCACATCTGGTCAGCAATTAATAAGGGAGCTGCCAGCAACTTTTCTTGCTGATTTACATGCGCCAGTGAATTCAGAGTGGCAGAACTTTCCTCAGAAAATTAATAACATCATTGATGGCATTGCAAGGCGTTTGTGTGTATTTCTGTTCTTGGCGCTCAAACTTGACATTTGACATGTTTAGAAAATGTTTCCATTTTTTCATCATTTGCATATCATTAGCATGTTTAGCAGTCGAGTGATTTTCACGATTCCACAACCTTCTCTTCTTGCTGTAATTTTAATGTTGAGTGTAATGTATGTGTGTTTATGATTTTAATGGGTTGATTATATATAAAGATTATTTAGATTACAGCATAGATGGAGATGCATTATGCCCCAGTTACCGTGAGCAGTGGCAGGACTCGCTGATGATGTTCCACGGAGGAATAAAGTATTTTAAACTGCCCAAATGAATCCCAACGAGGAAACACGTCTGAAGAATATTCATGGTCAGCATCTTTTTCCACTGCTCAAAAAAATAAAGGGAACACTAAAATCCCACATCCTAGATATCACTGAATGAAATATTCCAGTTCCAAATCTTTATTCATTACGTAGTGGAATGTGTTGAGAACAATAAAACCTAAAAATGATCAACGTAAATCACAACTAATATCTCATGGAGGTCTGGAGTTGGAATGATGCTCAAAATCAAAGTGGAAAATGAAGTTACAGGCTGATCCAACTTCAGTGGAAATGCCTCAAGACAAGGAAATGGTGTTCAGTAGTTTGAGTGGCCTCCACGTGCCTGTATGATCTCACTACAACGCCTGATCATGCTGATGAGGCGGCGGATGGTCTCCTGAGGGATCTCCTCCCAGACCTGGACTAAAGCATCCACCAACTCCTGGACAGTCTGGTGCAACGTGGCATTGGCGGATGGTGCAAGACATGATGTCCCAGATGTGTTCAATCGGATTTACGTCCGGGGAACGGGCGGGCCAGTCCATAGCTTCAATGCCTTCATCTTGCAGGAACTGCTGACACACTCCAGCCACGAGGTCTGGCATTGTCCTGCATTAGGAGGAACCCAGGGCCAACCGCACCAGCATATGGTCTCACAAGGGGTCTGAGGATCTCATCTCGGTACCTAATGGCAGTCAGGCTACCTTTGGCGAGCACATGGAGGGCTGTGCGGCCCTTCAAAGATATGCCACCCCGCACCATTACTGACCCACTGCCAAACCGGTCATGCTGAAGGATGTTGCAGGCAGCAAATTGCTCTCCACGGCGTCTCCACGTGTCTGTCACATGTGCTCAGTGTGAACCTGCTTTCATCTGTGAAGAGCACAGGGTGCCAGTAATTAATTTGCCAATCCTGGAGTTCTGTGGCAAATGCCGAGCTTCCTGCACGGTGTTGGGCTGTGATAAAAACCCCCATCTGTGGACGTCAGGTACTCAGACCATCCTCATGGAGTCGGTTTCTAACCGTTTGTGCAGACACATGCACATTTGTGGCCTGCTGGAGGTCATTTTGAAGGGCTCTGGCAGTGCTCCTCCTTGCACAAAGGCTGAGGTAGCGATCCTGCTGCTGGGTTGTTGCCCTAATACGGCCCCCTCCACATCTGGTGTACTGGCCTGTCTCCTGGTAGCGCCTCCAGCCTCTGAACACTACGCTCAGACACAGCACACCTTGCCACAGCTCGCACTGATGTGCCATCCTAGATGAGCTGCACTGCCTGAGCCACTTGTGTGGGTTGTAGAGTCCGTCTCATGCTACCACGAGTGTGAAAGCACAACCAACATTCAAAAGTGACTAAACATCAGCCAGAAAGCATTGGTACTGAGATGTGGTCCCCACCTGCAGAACCACTCCTTTACTGAGTGTGTCTTGATAATTGCCAATAATTTCCATCTGTTATCTATTCCATTTGCACAACAGCATGTGAAATTGATTGTCAAACAGTGTTGCTTCCCAAGTGGACAGTTTGATTTCACAGTAGTTTGATTTATTTGGAGTTACATTCTGTTAAGTGTTCCCTTTATTTTTTTGAGCAGTGTATATCAATCTTTGGGCTCCACTATATTGAATATTTGCTGGTGTAACCACATAGGAATTTGGTGAGACCTTTCTTGTACACTTGTTTAGACAGTTTATTTTATTTGCTGTGGATAGATCAACAAGGTGGCGTTATATTATGTTAACCACTAAGAATCTTTCATATGAATATTTGCTGTATAGATTAGTACAGAGATATGTATTCATTACATGCAGTCTTTTATATTATCCATGGAGGGTGTTTCTTTTAGTATCTTTGTGTGAGTCTTTCACATAAAAAAATAAAATAAAATTTGGATAGCACTAGCCCGATTTATACACTCGTGTGACCAGTGCCGTATTTGACATTCATGCTGCCCTGGGCACTGTACAGTAAGTGGTCACTCCCCTATCGGTTAGTCAGACAACAGTCTCATGCAGCCGTCAGTGTTACACATACAAATTCTATCGGTATTTTTCACAACTACAGGTAACCATTATAGTCTATGAGGCAATCCACACATCCGTGATTTTTCACGGACTGTGTGCCTGTGCAAACCTTACGGAGATTTGTCCGTTTTTTTTTTTACAGTACAACATATGAAAAGTGCTAATACAAGTCTATGGGTCCAGAAAAAAACCATATTACACAGGTAGTATCAGTATACGGTCTGTGCGCCATCCATGTGCTGCCTGTGATTAACATTGCAAAGTATAGCAGAGGCTTCGTCATTTATTTATCCATCTGTGAAAACCACCAATGATAACTGATGGTAAAAATGGGCACACGGACTATACACTGATGATACACAGACTGTACTCTGATAACACATGTACCGTACACTGATGACATAGACTGTACACTGATGATACACGGAGTCTACATACACTGATGATGCAAGGACCGCACACTGATGACATACAGACCGTACACTGATGACGCATGGACTGCACACTGACACACAGACCGTACACTGGTGACATATGGACTGTACTCTGACACATGGACTGCACACTGATGACGCACATACCGTACGTACACTGGTGACATATGGACTGTACACTGACCGTACACTGGTGACATATGGACTGTACTCTAACACATGGACCGCACACTGATGACGCACAGACCGTACGTACACTGATGACGCATGGACTGCACACTGATGACATACAGACCGTACACTGATGACGCATGGACCGCGTACACTGGTGACGCATGGACCGTACACTGATGACATACAGACCGTACACTGATGACACGGACTGTACACTGATGACGCATGGACCGTGTACACTGGTGACATATGGACCGTGTACACTGGTGACATATGGACCGTACACTGATGACACATGGACTGTACACTGATGACATACAGACCATACACTGGTGACATATGGACTGTACACTGACCGTACACTGGTGACATATGGACTGTACTCTGACACATGGACCGCACACTGATGACGCACAGACCATACGTACACTGGTGACACATGGACTGCACACTGACATACAGACCGTACACTGATGACGCATGGACCGCGTACACTGGTGACGCATGGACCGCGTACACTGGTGACGCATGGACCGTACACTGATGACGCATGGACTGCACACTGATGACATACAGACCGTACACTGATGACGCATGGACCGCGTACACTGGTGACGCATGGACTGCACACTGATGACGCATGGACTGTACACTGATGACGCATGGACCGTACACTGATGACACGGACTGTACACTGATGACATACAGACCGTACACTGACACACGGACCGTACACTGGTGACATATGGACTGTACTCTGACACATGGACCGCACACTGATGACATACAGACTGCACACTGATGACACACAGACCGTACGTACACTGGTGACACATGGACTGCACACTGACATACAGACCGTACACTGATGACGCATGGACCGCGTACACTGGTGACGCATGGACCGCGTACACTGGTGACGCATGGACCGTACACTGATGACGCATGGACTGCACACTGATGACATACAGACCGTACACTGATGACGCATGGACCGCGTACACTGGTGACGCATGGACTGCACACTGATGACGCATGGACTGTACACTGATGACGCATGGACCGTACACTGATGACACGGACTGTACACTGATGACATACAGACCGTACACTGACACACGGACCGTACACTGGTGACATATGGACTGTACTCTGACACATGGACCGCACACTGATGACATACAGACTGCACACTGATGACGCACAGACCGTACGTACACTGGTGACACATGGACTGCACACTGACATACAGACCGTACACTGATGACGCATGGACCGTACACTGATGACGCATGGACTGCACACTGATGACGCATGGACCGCACACTGATGACATACAGACCGTACACTGATGACGCATGGACCGTACACTGATGACACGGACTGTACACTAATAACGCATGGACCGCGTACACTGGTGACATATGGACTGTACACTGATGACATACGGACCATACACTGATGACATACAGACCGTACACTGATGACACATGGACCGTACACTGATGACATACAGACCGTACACTGGTGACATATGGACTGTACTCTGACACATGGACCGCAAACTGATGACATACAGACTGCACACTGATGACGCACAGACCGTACGTACACTGGTGACACATGGACTGCACACTGACATACAGACCGTACACTGATGACGCATGGACCGTACACTGATGACGCATGGACTGCACACTGATGACGCATGGACCGTACGTACACTGGTGACACATGGACTGCACACTGACATACAGACCGTACACTGATGACGCATGGACCGTACACTGATGACGCATGGACTGTACACTGATGACGCATGGACCGTACACTGATGACACGGACTGTACACTGATGACATACAGACCGTACACTGGTGACATATGGACTGTACTCTGACACATGGACCGCACACTGATGACATACAGACTGCACACTGATGACGCACAGACCGTACGTACACTGGTGACACATGGACTGCACACTGACATACAGACCGTACACTGATGACGCATGGACCGTACACTGATGACGCATGGACTGCACACTGATGACGCATGGACCGCACACTGATGACATACAGACCGTACACTGATGACGCATGGACCGTACACTGATGACATACAGACCGTACACTGATGACACGGACTGTACACTAATAACGCATGGACCGCGTACACTGGTGACATATGGACTGTACACTGATGACATACGGACCATACACTGATGACATACAGACCGTACACTGATGACACATGGACCGTACACTGATGACATACAGACCGTACACTGGTGACATATGGACTGTACTCTGACACATGGACCGCAAACTGATGACATACAGACTGCACACTGATGACGCACAGACCGTACGTACACTGGTGACACATGGACTGCACACTGACATACAGACCGTACACCGATGACGCATGGACCGTACACTGATGACATACAGACCGTACACTGATGACGCATGGACCGCACACTGATGACACATGGACCGTACACTGATGACATACAGACCGTACACTGATGACACATGGACTGCACACTGATGACATACAGACCGTACACTGATGACACATGGACTGCACACTGATGACATACAGACCGTACACTGATGACGCATGGACTGTACACTGATGACATACAGACCGTACACTGATGACACGGACTGTACACTAATGACGCATGGACCGCGTACACTGGTGACATATGGACTGTACACTGATGACATACAGACCGTACACTGATGACACACGGACCGTACACTGATGACACACGGACTGCACACTGATGACATACAGACTGTACACTGATGACACATGGACCGTACACTGGTGACACATGGACTGTACACTGACACACGGACCGCATACACTGGTGACATGGACTGTACTCTGACACATGGACCGTACACTGATGACGCATAGACTGTACACTGACACACGGACCGTACACTGGTGACATATGGACTGTACTCTGACACATGGACCGCACACTGATGATGCACAGACCGTACGTACACTGGTGACATATGGACTGTACTCTGATGACCCATGGACCGTACACTGATGACATATGGACCGTACACTGGTGACATATGGACTGTACTCTGACACATGGACCGCACACTGATGACATACAGACTGCACTGATGACGCACAGACCGTACGTACACTGGTGACATATGGACTGCACACTGACATACAGACTGTACACTGATGACATACAGACTGCACTGATGACGCACAGACCGTACGTACACTGGTGACATATGGACTGCACACTGACATACAGACTGTACACTGATGACATACAGACCACACAATGATGACGCACGGACCGTACGTACACTGGTGACATATGGACTGTACTCTGATGACACATGGACCGTACACTGTTGACACCGGAACCATTTTACACATACGTGTTCAAACGGGTGAAAGATGCCGAAAAGTGCCCATTACCATTAAATAGTAGTTCATGTACCCATACACATTAAACTAAGGACAGCCAAACCCGCAGTTATCAATGTGCTCGGCCGACAATCTGATCCTAGATTAACACATCCGTGTGTTACAATCTGAGAGAAGCCGAATTATTTTTTTTCTCGGTCATCCAGGTTGCTTAATTTTTTTTTCTCCCGTTTTGTTTCACTGAAGAGGCGCTCACTTCCCTGTCCTAAGGGAATGACCTATTCTTAGGATAGGTCATCAAAGTCTGATCAGTGGGGATGCAACGCCTGCCACTCCCATCAAATGTCGTTGGTGGCTGGAACTGCACACACCCTGCACCCCTCTATCTCACGCACCCTGCACTTCTCTGTCACAGTCTGGACCCCTCTATTTCCCACAGCCTGTAACGCCACACATCCCTGTCAGTCTTCACCCCCATAGCCCACAGAGCCTGCATCCCACTATCACATACACCCTACACTCTCCATGAATCCTGTTCCCTCATTACCTCTCACAAGTTTCCCCATCTCCTTCAGCTTCCAGCCTGCAAACCCCTGTGGCTCCTCCCCCTTGAGTCACATGATAGTGATGCCATCGCAGGTCCTGTACCATTCAGATGCAATTTTTTCCGTTTAAGCAGGGAGCTGACTAGTGATCCCCTTTCCCCGCCGTGTGCTCGAATATCCCCCCCTTAAAAAAAAAAAAACTTGTCCCACCCCTGCAACCTGCTGGACTAAAAAAAAACAAACAAAAAACCTTACTCAGGTGCCGCCTCCCCAGCATCCTGGCGCCCTAGGCACGTGCCCTCAAGTGCCTAGTGGCAAATACAGCCCAGCGTGTGACGCTGGCTTTATAACCACGGACCGCCTTGCAGTGAGAGCAGAGAGCGGCCATTACATATTATGTTGGGAATGCCCCCTGCAATTTTAAATAATCTCTGGAGGCAGATTCTCACACAGATCACTGTCCCACCCATAGTCCTGAACCGCTCATTTACATATAAGAAAAATTTGGATTTCTCTGGAATAAGAGATCGGATCACGGATATCAAGGTATCATTTCATTCAGCTTCCTATGACCTACATGCCCATATAGACGGCTTAGGTGGGTTGATCCTACTGACAGACTTTGCATCTTTAAGGGAATCTATGTCCACAAAAAAAAAAAAGTTTTAAATGATCTAAATAAAATTCTTACTTTTGTAATAGAATTAGGAAACATAATAAATTAAAGCATCATTCACGCTATTACAATATTGTACAGTCAAATAGTAGAACAATGAAAACAAAATATTCAAAAAAGTTTAATTCTTTTCTGAAAAGATAATGAAGCTGGAGTAAAATGCATTTTTATAAAACAAGTTGAAACCAAAGGGAAGATTGGCTGCAGATTTCACCATTTGTAATAGAAAGGTGAAATCCGCAGTATTTCTGCTGCAAATCATATGGGGGATTTGTCCAAGTGGAAACAATTGCAACTGCTGTGAATTCACTTTAAGTAGGCACCCTACAGGTAGAACGGGGCCAGATTGGGCATGCTACTCTCCAGCTCAGGCAAGTGGCTGTGCTTTGGCCTGGAAGGATTCCACCATGAGGTGTTTCAGTGTATAATCTCACTATTCCCACTAGTTCCGCAGCCTATACTAGTTCTGAATGCCGTGTACAGTAATAAGTTGCTGCAGATATCATTATCAGACCGCACAAGGAAGGCGTGACGGGTGGTGACCACAGTTAGATATGAGATCACAACAGACTCACTCACAATGATAACTACAACATGTCAGACGTAGAGGAAGAGAGTTACTGCGTAGGTATCATACGCAATGTTAACTCAAACCTGTTACTTTACTGGAGCTCACTGGAAATACCTAAGTGTAATGCCAGTTACTCCAATTGCAGACATGGCCAAAATTGCTGGCACCCGTGAAATTGTTTCAGAAAATGAAGTATTTCTTCCAGACAATTAATGAAATTATATGTTTTGTTATACACATGTTTATTTCCTTTGTGTGTTCTGGAATAACACAAAATAAACAGAGGAAAAAAGTCAAATTAGACATAAATTTCACACAAAACCCCAAAAATGGGCCTGACAATATTGATGACACTCTCCTTAATATTTGGTTGCACACCCTCTGGAAAAAATAACTAAAATCCATCACTTCCCATAACCATCAACTGGAATTTTGGACATCTCTTTTTTTTCAAACTGCTCCAGTTCTCCCATATTTAAAGGGTGCCTTCTCCCAACTGCAATTTTAAGATCTCTCCACAGGTGTTCAATAGGATTTAGATCCAGATTCATTGTATTTACTTAGGGTATGTGCGCACGTTGCAGATTTGCGGTTTTAAAAATCTGTGAGGATTTTCAACTACATTTTCTGCCAAGAGAAGAAGAATCCGCGCAGATTTTTACAACAGCAAATCTGCAATGTGCGCACATACCCTAAGTGAAAGCAATCTGGATCCATATTTATTGCATTTTTTAATTTTATTCCAAGCCCGAGGTTTAGTAATGACCAGGTGTCAGCCAGATACCCTCATTAATAAATTGGTAAAGAGTTAAATAAAAGACACACAGACACTCACACATACGAAATCTGCGCAAAACACAATATCTGTTTATTTTTCAAAAATGTTATTAGGGTATGTTCCCACGGTCAGTAAATGCTGTGGGTTGGACGGTGCATGGATGAGATTTGAAGAAATCCCATCTCCACTATGCGTACATCGGCACCCGCGGCTTCCCGGCGTAGACGGACATGCGGCACGCCTCTCCAGAGAGCAGCATATCAATTTATCTTGCAGAGACGCTCGGTCTCCGCAAGATAAACATCCCCCGTTCAATGTATTGAGTGCGGTGATTCCGCACGGTTCAATAAACACATGCGGAATCACCTGCGTTCAATAGCCGGCAGTGCTTTGGACGGAGCAGACATGTGCTGTGTCCAAAGCGCTGCCGGTTCCTGACCGTGGGAACATACCCTAAAAAAAAAATTGCGTGGGCTCCCGAGTAATTTTCTTAACCAGCAGAGGGAAAGCCGATGGCTGATGTTAATATCCTGGGAAGGAGCCAATAGCCATAAAAGTTCCCAGGCTACTAATATCAGCTCACAGCTGTTTGCTTAGCCTTTACTGGCTAGTTTACAGGGGAACACCAGAAAAAAACAATTGACATGGGGTCCTCCTATAAAATCAAACCAGAAAAGGTTAGGCAGACAGCTGGAGGCTGATATTAATAGCCTGGGAAGGGGTCATGGATATTGGCACCCCCAGGCTAAAAACATCAGCTCTTAGCTGCCCCAGAAATGGCACATCTTATAGATGCGCCAATTCTGGCACTTAGCCTCTCTCTTCCCACTTACCCTGTAGCGTTGGCAAGTGGGGTTCATATTTGTGGGGTTGTTGATACCTTTGTATTGTCGGGTGACATCAAGCCCACGGATTAGTAATAGAGAAGTGTCTATAAGATACCTATCCATTACTAATCCTATAGTTGTATGGTAAATAAAGACACTGCCAGAATACAGTCCTTTATTAATCTTAATTAAACATACTTACTGCAGATTTATATAAAACACTAACAACAACAAAGCATTACATTACTATACAATTGAACTCCCTTTTGACTCGGCATCTTTTTCTCACCCCCTTACAACTGTGTAAGTTTCTAATTTATGTTCATTGTATTTGTGACTTGGAAAACCTGTTCACTGATGACAAACAATTTATGATCTTATGTCAGGATCTCCAGTTTGTATTTCTTCACATGTAATACATTTATTGTTGTTAATGTCTCGATCTGCTTAATAAAAAAACACCATGGATGTGTTAGAAACGTAGACACACAAAAATCACAAATTGCATATTTTTTTTATTTTTAGTACAAAAATATACCAATGTGTCCCTCATTACATCAATCCATCTGTTTAGGAAGCTGTATAAATACTCTAGATAACTTTGTAAAAGGAACATTTTCAACCACACTGAGAAGTTCTATTTTTAGTTTCCTTTTTCCATCATGGATATAACTCTGGAATTCTTCAATGTCCATCTGTAGTGGAAAATGATGTTAAAGTAATAGGAGACGGAAACTTTAAGTGTATTGTATTTGTCACATGAGAGTGAAAACATAGAATAATTAAGTATATCTGTATGGGTTAAAAGCAGGTATTTTCTTTTAATTTGGTAGACGACTTGCGTGACTCTTGAAGTCTATACAAGTTGTTATAAAAAGCAAAAAAACTTTTCTAAATGTAACGTATTAATAATCTTGCACTGATCAGAGTTACCAACTACATTGGATGCAGAGCTGAAATCCTCCAGTATTCCTTGCTGGCTCAATATCTGCACAAAGCCAGTTAATGTAAAAGATGACACCTCCCAGAATGCAGATGACACCAAAAATGTATCATTTCATTTTAAATTCTAATTTCTTTATATGATTATAGAAAATAATGACTTCTATGGTGAAGTACTGAGGGCATGGATTGCGATTTGTGCAGGGAGTGGGCAGAAGTGAACACTATGTATCACCTATGGTGAATCCTGTGTGATCTTCCCCTAGCAGAGGTATTACTCTTTAATGATAAAAGGACTGTTGAGACACAATTCGTCCAGAATAGGAAGTATCAGCTTACTGTGAAACCAACAGGTCAGTGAGAATTGAAAGATTTCAGGAATTATTTTTTAAACATAAAAAACAGAAACATGAAAAAATGTAAAACTCTGCTTTTTTTACTTTTTTTTTTTTTTTATTAATCACCGGTAATTGTAAACATTTAATATAAACAAACTTCTTTTTCTGACAATAGATTTACATCAAGGATGTTTCTGTCTACAGGTATATAACAAACAGAATTGTGAATGCAGCTCTGGAATAGAATACTGACCGTAACTCGGGATCAGTACAAGATTAACAATGTAATTTAAATAGGTTTTCACATGGCATCTAGTGTATAAAGTATAACACGGTGTGACCAGAATTATATATTTTTTTAATAAAAATATTTACTTTTCTACAGTATGTCAGCACCCTCATGTGACAGAGCTTTTTCATTAAGAATTGCCCAATATATGTTCCTTTATTGCAATTTTAGAGGTGTAATATAAAGTGGTGTCACAGCTATTTCAATAAATACATAAACATGACTTTTATGGACTCAACATAACAAATTAGTGAGAACTGAATGAATGAGATGATCCAGATGGCAACAGGAGGCTATCAGGTATCCACTGTATCGGTGATAGAGGTCAGATTGTTGGGTGTCCAACAAAACTGGTCACAAAAACAGTGACACGCGATCCCTTTTGCCCTTCATCTAACCACAGTATAGAAAAGTTTGAAGAAGCAGGTTTGTGCACGCTCCATTCACCTCTATAAGACTATCAGAGACTTTCAATGACAAACAGAATAAATGTTTATAGCTGGAATACTCTGAAAGGGGTTGCCTCATTTTCTCAAAATAAGCAACTTTGTATTTTATCTCTTATTAAAAATCTAATACATTTCCGAGAAATATAGGATTATAAATTTTGTTGTTTATTGCTCATTGCTTAGGTTATTGCCCACCACTGCAGTCTATCGGCAGTTGCCAGTCTCCTAGGCAAGAGGAGCAGCGCTTACAAGCCCTTTGTTACAGAGCCTGCTAGATTTACTGCCCCTCCACCTCCATTGCTGCAGAGACAAAGCTACCCCTGCTTGCAACATGGAAGAGCGCACGTTTGGGGCCAACAACTCAGCCATGTTATTGTTTCAAACAGTAAATCATCAGTGCTTCAGAAGACACAAGATGCAACAACCCCTTTAGTAAAAATGTTTTACAGAAGAAATTGTAAGGAACACACTGTAATATAAGAAATCAATGGATAATGTATAAATGAATAAGAATTGGACTTGAAATTGTTTCTATCATACTGATGTCATGTAAATTATGAATGCAACTCACCCCACATACCCCAATAAGAGAAAAGGAGTGTGTGTGTGTGTGTGTGTGTGTGTGTGTGTGTGTGTGTGTGTGTGTGTGTGTGTGTGTGTGTGTGTGTGTGTGTGGTGTCAAACAAATAGCAGCATATAGGGTGTACTAAATATGCTAATGAAAATTACCAGGACAAGTATTACAGTGTTTTCTCAAAGGAAAATTAAAAAGAAAAACATCTCTGCAATTAAAGTTGTTTTCTTTGAGCCAAAGACAGAAGTGGATTGAGCAGGAAGAAGTTGTTCCTTTATACATTGTTCATTCCTTTTTAATCCATTTCTAGCCTTGGCTTAAAAAAACAAAACAAAACACCCCTGTATCAAAAACTGCCAAGACTATTTTCCAAGAAATGCTGTGTGTAAAACAACTTAACAGACATTGGACATTTTAGAACAATGGTACAAAACTGCAATAATTTACTAAAAAAAATATACACAATTTTTTATAGTGGCTTAAACATGATTACACATATAACTTTTTATGAAATGGTGGTCCCTTAATATTCTGATTGTGACTTTTAGGCTCTAGAAGTTTTCCAAAAAAGACAAAAGAAGTGCAAACTGCAAACGAAGGCTCACCGCGATGTGACTAGGTTGAATCTCAAATCCGTTCATCAAAGATATAGGATTTTTATAGTAAGTACTTGTACATTCATTAGCCCTTGAATCCTCAGGTCCATACTAAAATGTGTGTGATGAATTTTAAGTTCAATAATAAGGCAACAACAGGGAAGAAAACTCAACAAGATCAGCTCGTTCCCTTATTAAGAGCATCACACTGATATGCCCTTGTGTGCACAACATGATCGCGGTATTGACCTGCTTGCCGAATAAGAACCAAGGTGACAGCCGATATGGAATGTTTTGCTGAAGATTTCCAAAGTCAGTGATCCAACTTATTTATGAATGTGAGATAACTTGGAAACAATGTTCTTGTGTGTAAGAATGGTTAATTAAATTTGCATTATTACTCCATAGGTTAAGGGTTTGATCCATAAGTTCCATTATCACCCTGCAATGAAAACCAGTGTGTTTATACACCCATAAAAAGAGAATGACTTATCTGGTATACACAGTCTAAGGACATAATTAGAAAACCACAACATTATACAAAAATGATCTGTTTGAATGTGGGGGAAAAAAACATGCTGCCTGAGCTAGACATCCTTTAAAACTTTAATAAACAAAGTGAATTAAAAAAAAACTTTAGATTTTTACATACTAACTACATTCTTATTTCTGTTTTGCAGATTTTTTTGATACTACAAAAATAAATGTAGTAATAAAAGTCTTACCAATTCCTCATAATCTTCCACATGTTTATATTTCTTTTCTCTGTAATAATGTCTTTTCTTGAAGAAATGAAATATAACAATGTCACACAGAACCGTGGCCTAAAATTAAAAGGCAAGATGAGAATGTTACACTACATTATAGCCTATGATTATTATTATTTATATAGCACCATTGATTCCATGGTGCTGTACATGAGAAGGGGTTACATACAAGTTACAGATATCACTTACAGTAAGCAAACTAACAATTACAGACTGATACAGAGGGGCGAGGACCCTGCCCTTGCGGGCTTACATTATACAGGATGGTGGGGATGGAGACAATAGGTTGGGGGTTGCAGGAGCTCCGGTGTTGGTGAGGCGGTAGCTTCGGTAGTGGTGAGGAGGCAGAAGGGTCAGTGCAGGCTGTAGGTTTCCTGAAGAGGTGGGTTTTCAGGTTCCGTCTGAAGGATCCGAATGTGGTTGATACTCGGACGTGTTGGGGCAAAGAATTCCAGAGGATGGAGGATATTCGGGAGAAGTCTTGGAGGTGGTTCGGTGAGGAGCAAATAAGTGTGGAGGAGAGAAGGAGGTCTTGGGAGGATCGGAGATTACGTGAGGGAAGATATCGGGAGATTAGTTCAGAGATATATGGAGGAGACAGGTTATGGATGGCTTTGTAGGTCAGTATTAGTAATTTGAACTGGATACGCTGAGGGAATCGGAGCCAATTAAGAGATTTGCAGAGGGGGGAAGCGGGGGAGTAGTGAGGAGAGAGATGAATTAGTGATTTAATGATTATTTTCAGTAAATGATAAATGCCACCATATTACATTACAGTGTATTCATCTGATACATTAATTCTGAGTGTGAATATGGTATAGATTCTATTTAGTGTTCATTTCATTGTATCTGTCTGTGGTGAAATGTGTGGGAAGCCTATATGGTTATCACTCAACTCTCTCCAGACTTCCAAATCCCAATTCTGCCTCGTTATCCAGCGATTGTTCCACCACTATTCTGTTTAGTATTCAATTTTGCAAATTAGTTTATTACATTAGAAACCTGTGTTACAATCTGAACCCCAAGAGCTGCATTGTTCATTAGACCAGAGACAGTCAGAAACCAGAAAAAGTTGATTACATTTGTCAAAAACTTGCCAGAATAGGCTTCAAAAACAAAGCTTTTTTGGAAGAGTTTTTGAAGCAGAAACTGAGCGGAAATTCTACAAATCCTCCTCCAAATCACAAAATGCCTCAGTTTCGGCTCCAAAAATGCAGCAAAACGCCTAAGTGTATGGGCACACAATCTATGTTCACATGTTTGTTTTTGCTGCATTTTTTTGTGCAGCCAAAACTTAAAGCTTTTTATCGCTGCTTTTCATTAGCGTTTTTGGGTGCTGCACACAATACATATTTAATAACGCTCCTTTTATTAACCAAAAACATTTTTGCAGCATTTTGCAATGCTTTCTATGGGTGAAAAAATGCTGTAAAAAATTGAAAGAATTGACGTGCGGCAAACTTAACAATTAAATTAAAAACACTGCAGTTCTCAAATTCAGTTAGGAAAAAAAAAACACAACCGTGTGCATGAGATTTCTGAAATCTCATAGCTTCTGCTGTAAAATCGGCTTTTAATTTGCATAAAGAGTGTGAAAAAAAAGCATAAAAAATGCTGCATGTGACCATAGCTTTAAAACTTCCAGGGACTACAAGATCACTTTTACAAAAGAGAAAACCAATATGAGTTATGAGGTACATACACAGTGCTGTTTCTTTAGTGAAGAATCTGCAGCAAACATTTTTATAACTGCACCAGAGTTATGAAGCAGAAAAAAAAAATGTCTATATCTGCTGAGCTCTAACCCTAAACACCACACAGCTACTGCACTGGGAAGTTTGGATTTTTCAGATGTACAGTGAAGAATTACATTTAATAGCGTTTTCTTCATTTTTTACATTGGAGGCTTTTTGATTTCGCATTATTAATGCCCAAACTGAAAGTATGCACCGTATATATTTTTTTACCATGAAAAAAATTAATAAAAAGGAACCAGACATTTGCATAATTTTTTCCCTGGTGTAAATGCCGCCGTTCTACTGAATCAGGAATTGTTTTTCTGTTGTTCCTGTGCATCTCCATTCTTGGAATATGGCCCCCTATTCCCTGTATGCAAATTCAGCCTTTTCAGCTATGTGGAAGTTAACTTATACAACGAACTAGTTTTTATATGCATTTATTTACTTACCACACCAAGTAAAGCCACACCAGATCCAATGTTTATCATTGTTGGAATGATGTCAAACCTCCCTGCCTATGAAGACAAACACAGTGTTGCATCTCAACAACTCAATGATCTGCTGGGCGATATTCAGATTTATGAGTAAACAAATTTTTATTTAGAAAAGTCTTTACAAAGTTATGAGTCTTTGCAATGTACCTCACTATTAGTGATGAGCGAATATACTAGTTACTCGAGATTTCCCGAGCACGCTCGGGTGTCCTCCGAGTATTTTTTCGTGCTCGGAAATTTAGTTTTTATTGCCGCAGCTGAATGATTTACATCTGTTAGCCAGCATAAGTACATGTGGGGATTCCCTAGCAACCAGGCAACCCCCACATGTACTTATGCTGGCTAACAGATGTAAATCATTCAGCTGTGGCAATAAAAACTAAATTTCCGAGCACGAAAAAATACTCGGGAGGACACCCAAGTGTGCTCGGGAAATCTCAAGTAACGAGTATATTCGCTCATCACTACTCACTATCTTATTTTTCTTCCTTTTTCTCAAACTCCATGCAGAAAGTGCTGTTTTATCTGCCTAGTTGATACACATTTAGAAACTGCTCTATACTGCAGCATTAGCCAGAACCCACACTTACAGTAACACTCTCCCTGTGTTTGTCAATAGTGTTTGAATGTAGA
The DNA here is from genome assembly GCF_051348905.1 of Ranitomeya variabilis. Taxonomy (NCBI): domain Eukaryota; kingdom Metazoa; phylum Chordata; class Amphibia; order Anura; family Dendrobatidae; genus Ranitomeya; species Ranitomeya variabilis. The sequence continues at coordinate 221,567,642 of NC_135232.1, read as the reverse complement.
TTCTTGCTAGAACAGCTGCAGTTCAAAGCAGCTACTAAATGGGCATGAACTAGGCAGTTGTGACAGAACTTTCAGCATGGAGATTAGGAGAAGAGGAAGAAAAATAAGGTAAAAAGTATTTTACAAAGAATCATATCTTCGCAAAGGTTTATAAACGATTAAATAAAACTATTTAATCCTTCATTTTACCACCGTTTATTCACTGTTTCTGTGAGGACTATTTGCACAAGTTGTAACTGTAAGAACTCTACTCAAAAGAGAAAAAGATGAAATATTGATCGTTAATGCAACGCAAATAAGTTTTAGAAGCGGCAGATAATTGCAAGGCAAAACTGTAAAGCTGACTGTACACATCAGGTCAACGTTGGCCGAACCAGATGACCATCTAATAAGTTTGAGGGTTTTCAGACTGACAATAGGTTGTGTCTCCCTCAATTTACGACCACTCTTTGGGTCCGATCACTAATCCACCTAACAGTTGCCTTGTCCATTCCATACTCAGTATCTCACACCATCCTTATTGAAAAAATGACTGTCAAATGCTTTGCTGAAGTCAAGATATATCTACAGCATTTCCCTGATCCACCCAGTCAGTGATTCTGTCATAGAAGGAAATTAAGTTAGTCTGACATGACTTAGTTACCATCCCATGCTGACTCTGGTTAATCACTTCATTCTTATCCAGGTACTTACATACCGTACATTATGTTTAATAATTTGTTCAAAATTCTTTCCTGGTATGGAAGTCAAACTCACTGGCCTATAGTTCCCTGGGTCCACCTTCTTCCCCTGTTTGAAGATAGGAACGACATTTGCTCTTCTCCAGTCTTCTGGAACTTCTCCTGTTCTCCAAGAATTTTCAAAGATTATGGAGAGTGGCTCAAAAATTTCTTCTGCTATCTCCTTCAGTACTCTGGGGTGTAATTCATCTGGACCTGGAGACAATTCATTTATGTTAGCTAAGTGTTTCTTCACTATCTTTCTGTTTATAGATATCCTGGATTCTTCTACTTCTTTAATAGGACAGTGAAGATCAGTTGATGTTACATTTCCTTTCTGAGAGAAAACAGATGCAAAATAGGAATTTAAAAATTCTGCCTTCTCAACATCCTTTCTTACCATTTCATCATTTTCATCCTGTAAAAATCCTATAGCATTTTTGACTTTGCTTTTACTTTTGACATATCCCCAAAATCCTTTTTTTACTGCTTTTTACGTCTCTTGCAAGCCTTAATTCATTGTCAGCTTTAGATAATCTGATTCGTGCCTTGCAGGTTCTGCAGGCAGCATTATATTCTTCTTTAGATATGCCTCCATCTTTCCGTTTGATAAACATTTCTTTCTTCCTTTTTGCATGTGTTTAAGTTCTGTGTTCATCCATCCTGGTTTCCTTAAATGCTTTGCATTCTTTCCTCTTCTTGGAATTGTTAACGATTGTGCTTTGAGAATCTCATTTTTCAAGATTTCCCAACCTTCCAGGACATTTTTGTCCTTAAGGATATCCAGCCATTGGATCCCTCCGATTCTCTTTCTGAGTCCCTTTAAATCTGCCTTTCTGAAATATAACCTTGAAGTCAGAGTCTTCCTCCTCTAGTTATCCAAAATTCTAAAATAGCATGGTCGCTACCTCCTAGGGTCCCAGCTACTCTTACCTCCTCAACCATTTTTTCCCTGTTTATAAGGATTAGATCCAAGGTAGCAGATCCCCTTGTTTTCTCCCCTGCCTTTTGGAAGATAAAGCTGTCAGCAAGAGAGGATAAGAATTTGCTTGACCTGTTAGTTTTACCTGAGAGAGATTCCCAACAAATGTCTGGACAGTTGAAATCTCCCATGACCACTAGGTCATATTTTTTGGAGAACTTAGCCATTTGATGCATAAAGAGTTCATCCATATCTTCAGCTTGCACAGGCGGCCTGTAGTAAATGCCTACAATGGTGTCCTTTCAGTTGTTCTCTCCTTGTATTCTTACCCAAACAGTTTCCACAGAACTCCCAGTCTCTGAAGCTTCAATCTCTGTGCAGATATATGCTTTTCTAACATACAATGCGACACCTCCTCCTCGTTTATCAAGTCTGTTTCTTGCAAATAAGTTGTATCATTCTAGTCTTGTATTCCAATCATGTGTATTGTCCCACCAAGTTTCAGTGATTCCAATGACATTTATTTTCCTGCGTTAGTAGTTCCAATTCTCCTTTTTTGTTGCCCATGGTTTGTGCATTTGTATAGAAACATTTTAGTTTGTGATTGGTTTCTCTTCCTCCAATATTTTTATTATTTAGATTTTTTTTATCTTTGTTCTTCCTTTCCACTTCTAATAGCAGAGTTCTCAATAGTAGTTGTCAGGAGTATGGCTTTTCCTGGCCTTTTGCTTTCCTTTCCACATTTTAACTGAGTGCACCAATCTTTAGTGGCTCCCATCTGCCTTCTCACTGCCTGGCTTGACACACTGGTCTCTATACGCAAATACCATAAATTACAGTATTGTTCAAATAATGCTCTGCATGGCTCAAGAACAGAGCTGAAATTTATGGTTTTTAAGCCATGCATCAGAGGCTAACAGTAAGCTAGATCAAGCAAATGCCTACGAGGACGGTGGCAATTTCCCCTCATTTAATACAGCGCTAAGCAAAGCATGTGGTGACTTATCAGATAAGTATAGGATGACTAAGAAAAAAAATTATATATATTTTTAAAGGCCTTATGCCAATAGAAATTCAGGCTCCTGCTAATTAGAGGGAGTCTTTGAACTAGAGTCTTCACCTAGCTGTTCTCCATAACCCCAACAGGAGCCCAAGCATAATTTTCACTAGAATCTGTCATTCACTTAAGGTGTACCCAATATTAAATATAAATTGGGAAAAAAAAATACAAATCACTCCTTATTCAGCTGAAGATATATATTCCATGTAGCACAGTTAGGAATATTGTGTGCAATTGCAAAATTTGGGGACATTTCTACTCAGTTAAAAAGTATGTATTTTTATATTCAGTCGTTATTACAACTCTGACCTAGGTAATAAAATAAGAAAAAAAAAAAAAAAAAAAGAAAAAAGTTGACATTCAACTTACTGTTCCGAAAACCAGGATATCAAACCGAATTCCATAAATTTTCATGAGTGTTCTTGATTCCACATTGTTGGAATCCTTGTAATATTTGGCAAACCTGAAAATTAGAGAATGGGTGAGATGTTATTCTGCACGTCTCCACAATCACACCAACATGGCCAACAAATGCTAACGGGATTTCTCAGATCACCAACTCTTCTCAGCATCCAGCTAAACAATATTTATCCCAGGATTAAAACTGACATCACCTGCTTGATAAATAGATCAAATGTCAGTTCAGTTTGTTTAGTTCTAGTCACATAAGACACGAGATGTCCTTTCACTTTCATCTTCGGACACCATGTTGGCTTCAGTCGTTACATCTCCATATATTAATGGTAATCCGACATTATGCAGAGGGCTAATATTCCTCATATCATTACAGCATCAAATATTGCTGTAATTAGTGGCATGAGCAGCAGCACCCCCAAAGTTTTGGTGATCATGCCTTGTTTCAAGTGTCAAGGTTGCAGTGTCCTCAAACGTTGCTGCTGCGCATGCCACTAATTACAGCAATATTTGATGCCTTAATGCTATGTGAGGCATATTAATTCTCTTCATAATTTCAGAATACCATTAAAGAGGTTGCCCGCTGTTTTATCACTGCTGACCTAACCTTAGGATAGGTCATCAAAGTCTGATTGGTTGGGATCCGACATCGGGCACCCCACCGATCAGCTGTTCTCGATGTCAGCGTCTGGAAATGCTCAATTGTGGAGCTGCTCAGTCTTCTTCTAGTGGCCACGACTGGGTACTGCATTTCTGCCACCTATTCAAAATCAGTAGAAGGAGGGCGGGCAGTACCCTGCTGCTACCACTATCAGAAAAAGGAGCAGCTCTGCAATTGAGCATCTCTGTCAGACTGATCAGACATTGGGGACCTATCCAAAAGATAGATCATCAATGCTAAAGCAGTGGGCAACCTCCAGCGACAAAACAAATTAGGTTTATTAATTAAGCAAATGCCGCGATTGAATAATTATTGAAGACTACAATATGATGATCATGTGTTTTGCCAGTAATAATGCTGTGATAAACATGGTTTAGCTGGCTTTTAATCATGTCTTACACTGTATTTATTAAACGATAGGGTGTTAGTTTCCCGAGACTAGTTGTCTCACTTGCCCCTGTGGGTGTGATAACATAATTTGCAAGTGCTGTCCTTATTGCCTTTTCTTTGCAAATCTCACACCTACACTTCATTGTGTCTCTGAAGCCGGATATATGCTTTCTGGCTTCGGTAGCTGATCTTTGGCTACTGCGTTGACTTCAGCTGTCTTCTTCACTTCAGGACCAGGAAGCATACACCCAGCTTCACAAACACAATGATATGTAGACAAAAGTCGCTGACAATCTGCACCGAAATAATTGTCAAATGTGACCCTTAAGCTAGAATTGTTAGTGGGAGTAAGAGCTCCTGAATCACACGCTACAGGATTTCTGCTACATGAATCTCCATTTAAGAATGCATTACAAATACCGTATATACTCGAGTATAAGCTGAGATTTTCAGCCCATTTTTTTAGGCTGAAAGTGCCCCTCTCGGCTTATACTCGAGGCATTGTCCCAGGGGGTCGGCGGGGGAGGGGCAGCTGTCAAATCATACTCACCTGCTTCCAGAGTGTCTCTGCATGTCCCTGCTTCTCCGGCCCCTGCAGCTCTTCCTGTGTTCAGCGGTCATGTGGTACGGCTACGGTAATGAATATGGACGTGACTCCACTCCCATAGGTGGAGCGCATATTCATTACTTTAATGAGCGGTACGATGCGACCGCTGAACATAGGAAGAAGCTGCTGGCACCCAGAGACCATTTGTCAGTGAGAAGCTGCCAAAGACCGCGCCGGGAGCAGGTGATTATAACTGGGAGGGCGAGCATTCAGATATTCACCTGTCCGCGTTCCACCACTGCGCGCAGCTCCGCGTCCTCTGGCTGTGACGTTGAGGTCAGAGGGCACGATGATGTGTTTAGTGTGCGTGCTGCAGTCTGCCTGAACAGTCACTGCAGAGAGACAGAAGACAGAGCGGCGCGTGGCGGTGGAACGGGAACAGGTGAATATCGCAGGTGTCCCCGCCTGTTCAGGACAAGAGGTGAGTATATAATTTTTTTTTATCGCAGCAGCATTGCATGGGGCAAATGTTTCTATGGAGCATCTCATGGGGCCATAATCAACCTTTGTGCAGCATTATATGGGGCATATTTTTGTATGAAGCATCTTATGGGGCCCATCATGAACTTTATGGGGCTCCTGATTCAATATGTATATTCAAAACCGCTTAACCTACTAATGTCTCAATTAATTTTACTTTTATTGTTATTTATTGTTATTTTTTACATTTACCAGTAGCTGCTGCATTTCCCACCCTAGGCTTATACTCGAGTCATTAAGTTTTCCCAGTTTTTTGTGGCAAAATTAGGGGTCTCGGATTATGCTCGGGTCGGCTTATACTCGAGTATATACAGTTATATGAAAAAGTTTGGGCACCCTTATTAATCTTAAGCTTAATGTTTTATAAAAATAGTTTTTTTTGCAACAGCTATTTCAGTTTCATATATCTAATAGCTGTTGGACACAGTAATGTTTCTGCCTTGAAATGAGGTTTATTGTACTAACAGAAAATGTGCAGTCTGCATTCAAACAAAATTTGATAGGTGCATAAGTATGGACACCTCACCAGAAAAGTGACATTAATATTTAGTAGATCCTCCTTTTGCAAAAATAACAGCCTCTACTCTATTCCTGTAGCTTTTAATGAGTTCCTGGATCAAGCTATTTTTGACCATTCCTCTTTACAAAACAATTCCAGTTCAGTTAAGTTTGATGGTCGCCGAGTATGGACAGCCCTCTTCAAATGATCCCACAGATGTTCAATGATATTCACGTCTGGGGACTGGGATGGCCATTCCAGAACAGAGTAATTGTTCCTCTGCATGAATGCCTGAGTAGATTTGGAGCGGTGTTTTGGATCATTGTCTTGCTGAAAGATCCATCCCCTGCGTAACTTCAACTTTGATTCATGAACATTATTGTCAAGAATCTGCTGATACTGAGAGGAATCCATGCTTCCCTCAACTTTAACAAGATTCCCAGTGCCGGCATTGGCCACACAGCCCCAAAGCATGATGGAAGAACCTCCACCAAATTTTACTGTGGGTAGCAAGTGTTTTTCTTGGAATGCTGTGTTTTTTTGCCGCCATGCATAACGCCTTTTTGTATGACCAAACAACTCAATCTTGGTTTCATCAGTCCACAGGACCTTCTTCCAAAAAGAAATTGGCTTCTCCAAATGTGCTTTTGCATACCTCAGCCGACTGTTTGTGGCGTGCTTGCAGAAACGGCTTCTTTCGCATCACTCTCCCATACAGCTTCTCCTTGTGCAAAGTGTGTTGTATAGTTGACCGATGCACAGTGACACCATCTGCAGCAAGTTGATGCTGCAGCTTTCTGGAGGTGGTCTGAGGATTGTCCTTGACTGATCTCACCATTCTTCTTCTCTGCCTTTCTGATGTTTTTCTTGGCCTGCCACTTCTGGCCTTAACAAGAACTGAACCTGTGTTCTTCCATTTTCTTACTATGTTCCTCACAGTGAAAATTGACAGGATAAATCTCTGAGACAGCTTTTTGTATCCTTCCCCTGAACAACTATGTTGAATAATCTTTGTTTTCAGATCATTTGACAGTTGTTTTGAGGAGCCCATGATGCCACTCTTCAGAGGAGATTCAAACAGGAGAACTTGCAAGTGGCCACTTTAACTCCTTTCTGCCATTGGACGTACTATTCCGTCCATGTGGGGTGGGCCCTACTTCCCAAGGACGGAATAGTACGTCCAGCACGATCGGCCGCACTCACGGGGGGAGCGAGGACGATCGCGGCCGGGTGTCAGCTCACTATCGCAGCTGACATCCGGCACTATGTGCCAGGAGCGGTCACGGACCGCCCCCGGCACATTAACCCCCGGCACACTGCGATCAAACATGATCGCGGTGTGCCGGCGGTACAGGGAAGCATCGCGCAGGGAGGGGGCTCCCTGCGGGCTTCCCTGAGACCCCCGGAGCAACGCAGTGTGATCGCGTTGCTGCGAGGGTCTCTTACCTCCTATCCCTGCAGGCCCCGGATCCAAAATGGCCGTGGGGCTGCATCCGAGTCCTGCAGGGATTACTTCCGGGTGCAGACCAGGCTCTGGTAAGCCTGCAGCGCTGTCAGTCAGATCGGTGATCTGACAGAGTGCTGTGCCAACTGTCAGATCAACGATCTGTGATGTCCCCCGCTGGGACAAAGTAAAAAAAAAAAATACCACATGTGTAAAAAAAAAGAAAAAAAAAAAATAGAAATGCATTTATGGGAATAATATATCTAAATAATAAAAAAAAAAATCAAACAATAAAAGTACACATATTTAGTATCGCCGCGTCCGTAACAACCCCACCTATAAACCTATATCACTAGTTAACCCCTTCAGTGAACACCGTAAAAAAAAAAAAAAAAAAACGAGGCAAAAAACAACGCTTTATTCTCATACCGCCAAACAAAAAGTGGAATAACACGCGATCAAAAAGACGGATATAAATAACCATGGTACCGCTGCAAACGTCATCTTGTCCCGCAAAAAACGAGCTGCCATACAGCATCATCAGCGAAAAAATAAAAAAGTTATAGTCCTCAGAATAAAGCAATGCCAAAATAATCATTTTTTCTATAAAATAGTTTTTATCGTATAAAAGCGCCAAAACATAAAAAATGATATAAATGAGGTATCGCTGTAATAGTACTGACCCGAAGAATAAAACTGCTTTATCAATTTTACCAAACGCGGAACGGTATAAACGCCTCCCCCAAAAGAAATTCATGAATAGCTGGTTTTTGGTCATTCTGCCTCACAAAAATCGGAATAAAAAGCGATCAAAAAATCTCCCGTGCCCGAACATGTTACCAATAAAAACGTCAACTCGTCCCGCAAAAAACAAGACATCACATGACTCTGTGGACTCAAATATGGAAAAATTATAGCTCTCAAAATGTGGTAACCCAAAAAATATTTTTTGCAATAAAAAGCGTATTTCAGTGTGTGACGGCTGCCAATCATAAAAATCCGCTAAAAAACCCGCTATAAAAGTAAATAAAACCCCCCTTCATCACCCGCTTAATTAGGGAAAAATTACAAAATTTAAAAAATGTATTTATTTCCGGGCTACAGTTAGGGCTGGGGCTACAGCTAGGGCTGGGGCTACAGTTAGGGCTGGGGCTACAGTTAGGGCTGGGGCTACAGTTAGGGCTGGGGCTACAGTTAGGGCTGGGGCTACAGTTAGGGCTGGGGCTACAGTTAGGGCTGGGGCTACAGTTAGGGCTGGGGCTACAGTTAGGGCTGGGGCTACAGTTAGGGCTGGGGCTACAGTTAGAGTTGGGGCTAAATTTAGGGTTAGGGTTTGGATTACATTTACGGTTGGGAATAGGGTTGGGATTAGGGTTAGGGGTGTGTCTGGCTTAGAGGTGTGGTTAGGGTTACCGTTGGGATTAGGCTTAGGGCTGTGTTTGGATAAGTGTTTCAGTAATAATTGGGGGGTTTCCACTGTTTAGGCACATCAGGGGCTCTCCAAATGCGACATGGCGTTTTATCTCAATTTCAGCCAATTCTGCGTTGAAAAAGTAAAACAGTGCTCCTTCCCTTCCGAGCTCTCCCGTGCGCCCAAACAGGGGTTTACCCCAACATATGGGGTATCAGCGTACTCGGAACACATTGGAGAACAACTTTTGGGGTCCAATTTCTCCTGTTACCCTTGGGAAAATACAAAACTGGGGGCTAAAAAATAATTTTTGTGGAAAAAAAATATTTTTTATTTGCACGGCTCTGCGTTATAAACTGTAGTGAAACACTTGGGGGTTCAAAGCTCTCACAACACATCTAGATGAGTTCCTTAGGGGGTCTACTTTCCAAAATGGTGTCACTTGTGTTTTTTTTTTACTGTTTAGGTACATTAGGGGCTCTGCAAACGCAATGTGACGCCTGCAGACCATTCCATCTAAGTCTCCATTCCAAATGGCGCTCCATCCCTTGCGAGCCCTCCCATGCGCCCAAACAGTGGTTCCCCCCACATATGGGGTATCAGCGTACTCAGGACAAATTGGACAACAACTTTTGGGGTCCAATTTCTCCTGTTACCCTTGGGAAAATACAAAACTGGGGGCTAAAAAAATAATTTTGGGGGTAAATTTTTTTTTTTATTATTTTCACGGCTCTGCGTTATAAACTGTAGTGAAACACTTGGGGGTTCCAATCTCTCACAACACATCTAGATGAGTTCCTTAGGGGGTCTACTTTCCAAAATGGTGTCACTGGTGTTTTTTTTTTTACTGTTTAGGTACATTAGGGGCTCTGCAAACGCAATGTGACGCCTGCAGACCATTCCATCTAAGTCTACGTTCACATTAGCGTTCGGCGCCGCAGCGTCGCCGCATGCATCATGCGCCCCTATATTTAACATGGGGGCGCATGGACATGCGTTGTGCTGCGTTTTGCGATGCATGGCCGCAAGCGTTGGGCGCAGAGAACGCAACAAGTTGCATTTTTTTTGCGTCCAACTTTCGGCCAAAAAGGACGCATGCATCGCAAAACGCAGCGTTTTAGCGTGCGTTTTGTTGCGGTTTTGTTTGCGTTGTGCCGCCGACGCTGCGGCGCACAACGCAAATGTGAACGTAGCCTAAGTCTGCATTCCAAATGGCGCTCCACCCTTCCGAGCCCTCCCATGCGCCCAAACAGTGGTTCCCCCCCACATATGGGGTATCAGCGTACTCAGGACAAATTGGACAACAACTTTTGGGGTCCAATTTCTTCTCTTACCCTTGAGAAAATAAAAGATTGGGGGTGAAAAGAATTTTTGTGAAAAAATATGATTTTTTATTTTTACGGTTCTGCATTATAAACTTCTGTGAAGCACTTGGTGGGTCAAAGTGCTCACCACACCTCTAGATAAGTTCCTTAGGGGGTCTACTTTGCAAAATGGTGTCACTTGTTGGGTGTTTCAATGTTTAGGCACATCAGGGGCTCTCCAAACGCAACATAGCGTCCCATCTCAATTCCAGTCAATTTTGCATTGAAAAGTCAAATGGCTCTCCTTCGCTTCCGAGCTCTGTCATGCGCCCAAACAGTGGTTTACCCCCATATATGGGGTATCGGCGTACTCAGGACAAATTGTACAACATCTTTTGGGGTCCATTTTCTCTTGTTACCCTTGGTAAAAAAAACAAATTGGAGCTGAAGTAAATTTTGTGTGAAAAAAAAGTTAAATGTTCATTTTTATTTAAACATTCCAAAAATTCCTGTGAAACACCTGAAGGGTTAATAAACTTCTTGAATGTGGTTTTGAGCACCTTGAGGGGTGCAGTTTTTAGAATGGTGTCACACTTGGGTATTTTCTATCATATAGACCCCTCAAAATGACTTCAAATGAGATGTGGTCCCTAAAAAAAAAAATGGTGTTGTAAAAATGAGAAATTGCTGGTCAAATTTTAACCCTTATAACTCCCTAACAAAAAAATTTTGGTTCCAAAATTGTGCTGATGTAAAGTAGACATGTGGGAAATGTTACTTATTAAGTATTTTGTGTGACATATCACTGTGATTTAATTGCATAAAAATTCAAAGTTGGAAAATTGCAAAATTTTCAAAATTTTCGCCAAATTTCCGTTTTTTTTCACAAATAAACGCAGGTAATATCAAAGAAATTTTACCACTATCATGAAGTACAATATGTCACGAGAAAACAGTGTCAGAATTACCGGGATCCGTTGAAGTGTTCCAGAGTTATAACCTCATAAAGGGACAGTGGTCAGAATTGTAAAAATTGGCCTGGTCATTAACGTGCAAACCACCCTTGGGGGTGAAGGGGTAAGTAGCTTGTCTCATGATTGCATACACCTGGCTATGAAGTTCAAAGCTCAATGAGGTTACAAAACCAAAAAAAGTGCTTTAGTAAGTCAGTAAAAAGTAGTTAGGAGTATTTAAAACAAGAAAATGATAAGGGTGCCCATACTTATGCACCTGTCAAATTTTGTTTGAATGCAGATTGCACACTTTCTGATAGTACAATAAACCTCATTTCAAGGCAGAAACATTACTGTGTCCAACAGTTATTAGATATATGAAACTGAAATAGCTGTTGCAAAAAACCCAATTTTTATAAAACATTAAGCTTAAGATCAATAGGGGTGCCCAAACTTTTTCATATAACTGTATGGTAGTTATATTCTGAAATGAACATCAATTCAGTAATAGAGTTGTTGTGATAACACAAAAATAAATAAAGTGATTTTGGTGCAATTTGCAAATTTTTTTTTTATTTAAAACAACAAAACCTTTATGTTATAAAGAAAGAGTATGAAGAAAAATCTTATACTTTCTAATACTAGCGTGAAAACATTAAGGCCAAGTTCCAAAGCTGCAGTAGCTTGCCGTTTGCCTCCTCCCTCCTTAAAAAAAAAAAAAAAAAAAATGTAAAAGGTATATTACACATATATGTGTGTGTGTGTGTGTGTGTGTGTGTGTGTGTGTGTGTGTGTGTGTGTGTGTGTGTGTGTGTGTGTATGTATGTGCGTGCATATATATATATATAAATAATGTGTTTAATAACCTGTAAGAACCATGGGGTACATGTCTGCATTGCAAAACAGCAGCTACTTTGTTTTCTAAATTTCCTGCAGACAATTTATTAGATAGCACACTTATTTTTGGGACAGGCAACCACAATCCTAAACCATAAGCGGAATTAAAGTTAGGAATCAATTAGGATTAAGGGTTCATTAACACCAGGAAGCTCTTCTTAAACATTACAGGATATGGGCACTAGATTCTGTTATGGGCGTTAATCAAGGGAACTAGTCCGATTGCCGGATGGGGAGTCGGGAAGGAATTTTTCCCCAAATTCTGGAGCCACTAGTGTCTTAAAAAAAAAAAAAATAAAAATGAACATTTAACTTTTTTTCACAAGAAATTAAACTTCAGATTTAATTTGTTTTATTTTACCAAGGATAACAGAAGAAATTGGACCCCAAAAGTTGTTGTGCAATTTGTCCCGAGTACTCTGATACCCCATATGTGGAGGGGAACCACTGTTTGGGTGCATGGCAGAGCTCGGAAGGGAAGGAGCGCCGTTTGACTTTTCAATGCAAAATTGGCTGGAATTGAGATAGGATGCCATGTCGCGTTTGAGAGCCCCTGATGTGCCTAAACAGTGGAAACCCCCCACAAGTGACACCATTTTGGAAAGTAGACCCCCTAAGGAACTTATTTAGATGTGTGGTGAGTAGTTATGAGCGAGTGTACTCGTTGCTCGGGTTTTCCCGAGCACGCTCGGGTGGTCTCCGAGTATTTATGACTGCTTGGAGATTAAGTTTTCATCGCCTCAGCAGCATGATTTACAGCTATTAGCCAGCTTGATTACATGTGGGGATTACCTAGCAACCAGGCAACCCCCACATGTACTCAGCCTGGCTAATAGCTGTAAATCATTGAGCTGCCGTGATGAAAACTTAATCTCTGAACACTAACAAATACTCGGAGGTCACTTGAGCAACAAGTACACTCGCTCATCACTAGTTTTGAGCACTTTGACTGACCAAGTGCTTCACAGAAGTTTATAATGTAGAGTCATAAAAATAAATCATATTTTTTCACAAAAATGATCTTTTAACCCCCAATGCTTCATTTTTCCAAGGGTAACAGGAGAAACTGGACCCCAACAGTGACCCCATTTTGGAAAGAAAACCCCCTAAGGAACTTCTCTAGATGTGTTGTGAGAACTTTGAACCCCCAAGTGTTTCACTACAGTTTATAACTCAGAGCCGTGAAAATAAAAAATCTTTTTTTTACCACAAAAATGATTTTTTTAGCCCCCAAATTTTTATTTTGTTAAGGGTAACAGGAGAAACTGGACCCCAAAAGTTGTTGGCCAATTTGTCCTGAGTATGCTGATACCCCATATGTGGGGGGGAACCACTGTTTGGGCGCATGGGAGGGCTCGGAAGGGAAGGAGCGCCGTTTTGGAATGCAGACTTAGATGGAATGGTCTGCGGGCGTCACGTTGTGTTGCGTTTGCAGAGCCCCTGATGTACCTAAACAGTAGAAACCCCCCATAAGTGACCCCATATTGGAAACTAGACCCCCCGAGGAACGTATCTAGATGTGTTGTGAGAACTTTAAACCCCCAAGTGTTTACTACGGTTTATAACACAAAGCCGTGAAAATAAAAAAAATCTTTTTTTTTTTCCACAAAAATAATTTTTAGCCCCCAGTTTTGTATTTTCCCAAGGGTAAAAGGAGAAATTGGACCACAAAAGTTGTTCTCCAATTTGTCCTGAGTACGGTGATACCCCATATGTGGGGGTAAATCCCTCTTTGGGTGCACGGGAGAGCTCAGAATGGAAGGAGTACTGTTTCACTTTTCCATCGCAGAATTGGCTGGAATTGAGATCGGATGCCATGTCGCGTTTGGAGAGCCCCTGATGTGTCTAAACAGTAGAAGCCCCCCAATTCTAACTCCGACCCCAACCCGAACACACCCCTAACCCTAATCCCAACCCTAACCATAACCACACCCCTAACCCGAACACGCCCCTAACCCTAATCTCAACCCTAACCACAACCCCTAACCCCAACCATAACGCTAACCCTGACACACCCCTAAGCCTAATCCCAACGCTAATCCTAACCGTAAATGTAATCCAAACCCTAACTTTAGCCCCAACCCTAAATGTAATCCAAACCCTAACTTTAGCCCCAACCCTAACTTTAGCCCTAACTCTAACTGTAGCCCCAACCCTAATGGGAAAGTAGAAATAAATATATTTTATTTTATTTTCTTTCCTTAACTAAGGGGGTGATGAAGGGGGTTTGATTTACTATTTATAGCGGGTTTTTGTTTGGCAGCTGTCATACACTAAAAGACGCTTTTTATTGCAAAAAATAGTTTTTGCATCACCACATTTTAAGAACTATAATTTTTCTATATTTTGGCCCACAGTCATGTGAGGTCTTGTTTTTTGTGGGACGAGTTGATGTTTTTATTGGTATCATTTTCGGGCAGATGATATTTTTTGATCGCTTTTTATTACGAATTTTGAGGAGGCAGAATGAACAAAAAGCAGCAATTCATTTATTTCTTTTTGAGGAACGTTTATACCGTTCCGCGTGTGATAAAATTGATAAAGCAGTTTTATTCTTCTGGTTAGTACGATTACAGTGATACCTCATTTATATCTTTTTTTATGTTTTGGCGCTTTTATACAATAAAAACTATTTTATATAAAAATTTATTATTTTTGCAAAGCTTTATTCTGAGGGCTATAACTTATTTTTTTGCTGATGACACTGTATGGCGGCTCGTTTTTTGCAAGACAAGAATACATTTTCAGCGGTACCATGTTTTCTTATATCCGCCTTTTTGATCACGTTATTCCACTTTTTGTTCGGCGGTATGATGATCAAGCATTGTTTTTTTGCCTCGATTTACTTTTTTACGGTGTTCACTGAAGGGGGACAGTTTTATAAGTCGGGTCGTTATGGACGCGGCTACTAAATGTGTACTTTTATTGCTTTTTATTTACATAAAAAATGTATTTTTTTAAAAAAATATAATTTATTTTTCTTTATTTAGGAATTTAAAAAAATATATTTTTACACGTTAATTTTATTTTTTTTAACTTTTTTACATTGTCCCAGGTTGGGATCGCTGATCTGACACTTTGCATAGCACTGTGTCAGATCAGCGATCTGACACGCAGTGCAGGAGGCTTGCCGGCACCTGCTCTCAGCAGGCACTGACAAGCCACCTCCCTGCAGGACCTGGAAGGACCCCGCGGCCATCTTGGATCCGGGGGCCTGCGTTGTTCTGAGGGTCTCAGGGAAGCACGCAGGGAGCCCCATCCCTGCTTGATGCTTCCCTATGCCACCGGAACGCCGCGATCTTGTTTGATAGCAGTGTTCCAGGGGTTAAAGTGCCAGATGTCATCTGTGATAATCAGCTGACACCCGGCTGCAATCGGCCGCGCTCCCCCCGGTGCGGATGATTGCGTGTGACGTACTATCCCATCCTTGGAATTAAGTTCCAGGTCACATGGACGGGATAGTACGTCTGATGGCAGAGATGGGTTAAAATACTGAAGCACAACCCGAAAAGGAAAATTTTCAACAGAGAATCCTTCTGGATTTGAACTTAAGACAGGATATCATTCTTCAATATATGTAATGTTGTATATGTTGCTTCAGTATTTTAATCTAGTATGGTTAGAACCCTTATCCGTATTATGTGTTTGTCATCAGGTGTGGCATAATGTGCACTTTACTCCCAATGGCTGTTAACCAGACAAGTGATTTCAACACACCATTTAATGATGATATTTTCAGCAATACTTGATCCATGGTTAACCCCTTAGTGACGGGGACAATTTTTTAAAATCTGATGTGTCACTTTATGTAGCAATAACTCTGGAACGCTTCAACATTTTCCAGTGATCTTAAAATTGCTTTTTTCGGGACATATCTTATTTTATGATAATGATATATTTTGCTTTTATTTATAAAAATATGAGAAATTTGACAAATTTAAAAAAAAAAAATAGCAATTTTGAAACTTTGAATGATTATCCCTTTAATACAGATAGCCATACCACAGAAAAACATTAATAAATAACATTTCCCTCATGTCGGATTTACATCAGCACCATTTGTAAAATGTTGCTTTATTTTATTAGGCTATGAGCACACTTAGAATGGTCCACTGCAGATTTTTCCAGAGCGGATTTGATAAATCTGCAGGGCAAAAACACTGCGTTTTTGCTGCATATTTATTGCGGATTTACCGCGGTTTTTCTGCGGATTTCACTGCGGTTTTACAACTGCGGTTTTCTATTGGAGCAGCTGTAAACCGCTGCGGAATCCGCAGAAAGAAGAGACATGCTGCGGAATGTAAACCGCTGTGTTTCCGCGTGTTTTTTCTGCAACATGTGCACAGCGTTTTTTGTTTCCCATAGGTTTACATTTTAATGTTAACTCATGGGAAACTGCTGCGGACCCACAGCTGCGGAAATGCTGTGGATCCGCAGCAAAATCCGCAGCGTGTGCACATACCCTTATAATTTTAGAAGATTTAAAAATGTAGCTGTAATTTTTCATTTTTTTTTTCAAGGAAATTTCAAAAACTTATTTTTTTAAGGATCTGATGAAGTTTTTAAGCGACTTTGGGGGTTCCATATATTGGAAAATCCCCAAAAGTAATACCATTTTAAAAATTGCACCCCTACATATATTCAAAATTGCTTTCTTGTAGTTCATTAACCCTTCAGGTGCTTTTCACGAATTAATGCAAAGTGACATGCTGTAGTCACTATTGACAGCAGCATTTAAGGAGTTAAACAACCATAATCGGTGTCAACACTGATTGTGGCTGATGCAGCAAGTTGTCTGCTATAGTGTACAGCTGATAGCAACAGGTTTGTCACCTGTTGTGGGATGCTAGTCTTTTATCAGGGGTCAGTAAAAAGACATATTGGTGGTCACTAAAGGGTTAAGGCTTTGCTGAAACTCGTAGGTTTGTTCTCATGATGGAGGCACCGCCATCTTTTTAATGCAGAAATAAATGTGAAGTTTTAAATCCACAATTTGCATCATTGCTGGAGGATTTCCTTTCTTTCCCTGCTGACTGCTATGCCTTGACCTGGGCATTCATGTGATGTATACATTGTGAGCACCACTACGGTCTTGTTGGTGAGCGGACCCTCCCTCTCCCCATAAGGCTATGTGCACACAGTGCATTATTTATGCGTTTTTCCACACGGAAATGTTCCAAAAACGCTATGGAATCCTTAGGCAAGCTAATTAAAAGGACAATCCTGAAGTGCTGTGCACATGATCAGTAATTTTCCCAAGAGTATTTGAAGTGCATTTTTTTCTAAAGAATGTCAATTCTTTGTGCGGATTTGTAGCGTTTTCCACACATTGACTTCAATTGAGTCAGTGAAATCTGCAGCAAAAAACACAGGTATAAAAATGTTTGCAGATTTCCTGAATTTCTGTTTGTGTTTTTACCGGCTTCCTATGGTGTTTCCCACACTGTCATTTGTGTGACAGCAAGGGAAACACCGGCATGGGGGTTCGTATCGGCAGTAACGCTACCACTGGTGAGACCGTCCGTCAGAGCGCTACGGAGTCATGCTGTCAGATGTCAGCGTGACGCAGCAGCTGTGACCCGCGGTAAAATGCTTACCGCAGGTCAGCATCCGTGGGCTGATGAGACTACTGTTCCCATCAGCCGTCTGTTGTCACTGATAACAGTGATGGCAGGAGCCGCTCATGGGAGAGGTAGTCTCATCAGCCACTGCCTGTGCTTCCACACACACACAAAAAAAAAACACATGTAAAATAATTACATACTTATTCAAATAAAAAACACATTATACTCATCTTAACGCCTAATCCCGGATGCCCATGTCTCCTAGAAAAAATCCAAAATAATAAAAGCACCGTATACTCACCTGTGCGCCATAGTCCACATAATCCCGAGTGTCCCATGGCGATCTCACTTGTAGAACAGTCACATCGGGAGATACTCCGGTAAACTCTCTCACGGCAGCTCAGTGATTATCTCCCGTCAGTGTATCATCGTCTGTCTTTGAGAGCAGTCACATCAGTGACCGATCTCAAAGTCATCAGGATTGTCGTGGGACATTATGGATTATCTTCTCTGCGGACAGGTGAGGAATATTGTGGTTTATTATTTTATTTTTGTTGCAGGAGACGTTGGCGTCAGCGGATTAGGCGTTTTGTGAGTATGGTTTAATTTAGATGCAATATACAGTAGGTGTCTGTCATTATTTCAAATAAAGGACTTTATTCTGGGTGTGTGAGTTTTTATAATATCACTATGGAATTAATAATGGGGACAAGTTACAGACGCCTCTCCATTACTAATCTGTGGGCTTGATGTCACCTAATACAAAGGTGACAACAACCCCCCCAACCATCACCTCACTTGCCACTACTACAAGGGAAGAGGGATGCTAAGAGCCAGATTTGGCGCATCTTATAGATGTGCCTTTTCTGGGGCGCCTGAGACCTGATGTTTTTAGCCTGGTCAGATGGGGGGCAATATCCATAGCCCCTTCCTAGGCTATTAATATCAGCCTGCAGCTGTCTGCCTAGCCTTTGCTGGTTATATTTTATAGGGGGACCCCATGTCAATTTTTTTGGGGGGTCCCCATGTAAGCTAGCCAGTTAAGGCTAAGCAAACAGCTGTGAGCTGATATTAATAGCCTGGGAACCTTTATGACTATTGGATCCTTCCCAGAATATTAACATCAGCCCTCGGCTTTCCCTCTGCTGGTTATGAAAATTATGAGGGAGCTCACGCAATTTTTTTGTTTTCTTTAAATTAAGAGTTGCTGTTTGGTTACAGCCTACATAGGTTCATTCTTTTAATGTTCCTACATAGGCTGGTGACAATGTATGTGTGTTTTTGTTTACTTACTGGCTTAGTAATGAGGGTGTCAGGCTGACACCATTTCATTACTAAGCCTAGGTGTCAATGACAGCTGCTGACACCAAGCCCTAATCCCATTACCCTGATGCTACTGCATCAGAATGAAAAGGGTTGCATTGAACCAAGAAATTTATATTTATATATATAAATACACACATATATACACACATATATACACACGCACACATATATATATACATACATATATACACACACACACACATATATATATGTATATATATTATTGTCTAAAGGGTACTTCAGTCTTTGTTGGCAACTTCCGTCACGGATATTCATTCGCTGATTGGTCTCGCCAGCTGCCTGTCATGGCTGCCGCGACCAATCAGCGATGGGCACAGTCAGATTAGTCCCTCCCTACTCCCCTGCAGTCAGTGCCCGGCGCCCGCTGCATACTCCCCGCAGTCACCGCTCACACAGGGTTAATGCCAGCGGTAACGGACAGCGTTATCCTGCGGGTAACTCTCTCCGTTACCGCCGCTATTAACCCTGTGTGACCAAGTTTTTACTATTGATGCTGCCTATACAGCGTCAATAGTAAAAAAATGTAATGTTAAAAATAATTTAAAAAAAAAATCATTATATACTCACCTTCTGCTGCCTTTCCCGCATGCAAGCTGCAGGTTCCGTTGGCAAGGATGGTATGTGCGAAGGACCTGCCATGACGTCACGGTCATGTGACCGCAACGTCATCACAGGCCCTGCGCGAGAAGGACCTGCCATGACGTCGCGGTCATATGACCACGACGTCATCACAGGTCCTGCGCTCATACCAACCCTGGGACCGGAAGGACTACAAGGGGCCCTCGGAAGAGGAGTATATGTTACCAGTGACATACGTGGCTGGGCAATATATTACGTGACTGGCCAATATACTACGTGGCTCTGTGCTGTATACTACGTTGCTGTGCAATATACTACGTGGCTCTGTGCTGTATACTATGTCGCTGTGCAATATACTACATGGCTCTGTGCTGTATACTACGTCACTGGGCAATATACTACGTTGCTGGGCAATATACTACGTCGCTGGGCAACATACTACGTGGATGGGCAATATACTACGTGGACATGCATATGCTAGAATACCAGAAAAAAAATACAAAATGTCTTTACTGTACATAAGCGCATGCAAAAAACAGCATTTTTGCTGCCAAGAGATGCAGAAATCTTGCAGAAATTTCTGCAAGCAAATACTCAATGTGCACACATTAAGCTTAAGTCTACCTTCAACCTTAAATACTATGAAACATGTACTGTACTTTTAGCTAAAATAGGCTTTTGATGAATGAAAATAATAATGAAAATTAAATGAATTATATCCATTAGGAAACAAAATTACATATATGCAAATTGTCCTTAATAAATATTAAAAACAGACTTACAAGGGTGGTCCGGAACTTAAAAATTGATGAGACTGTACAACAGCCCAATACATTGCTTAGTGGCTGCCGAGTACTGCAGTTTAATTTTTATGTCCCAAACAACCCCTTTAAATGCTTCAATTTATAACTTTTTTTATATGAAGAGCATTAACCCACTTACGTCAATAAAATATATATTTATAACCCAATTTAACATACTCAAATGCAGAGGCATAACTGTTTTTAAAAAAACTACAAGATTAACATGATCAAGTGAAGTGTCAATGGCCTGGTTCACAAACAGCCTTATAAAATTACATAAGATGTCAGATAACAGGAGCAGCTACTTGACTGTATCGTGTATACCAATAAAGCTAAGTGTTTGCTTACCTGAAATTATATCCGGGAGAAACATTGTGATCTAATTCTCTATTGTCCAAACGCCGAAAGGAGTACTTTGGAACGCAGTTTGTATGTTTTTTGTCCAGGTCACAGTTCCAACTAATCTGAATTCCCATAACGCCACCCTTTAAAAACAAGACAATACAGAAAGCTTTATAATCAGAGGGAGTTTCTTGTATAGGGTGATCCAAGGATCTTGTATCTTTTCATGGGAATTTATTGTAGAAAACTATCTTGTTACATCTGAAGTGGTTTTCAGTTCATACAATCTAATCAGATAAATCCTCTGCAACGTCTGAAAAAAGCTGCAGGAATCGGACTTCTGGTTATCTATGGACTCTTCTAGCAAAGACGTTATTAAAAGACTACTCTTAAGGTACCTTCACACTAAACGACGCTGCAGCGATATCGACAACGATGCCGATCGCTGCAGCGTCGCTGTTTGGTCGCTGGGGAGCTGTCACACAGACCGCTCTCCAGCGACCAACGATGCCGAAGTCCCCGGGTAACCAGGGTAAACATCGGGTTGCTAAGCGCGGCCCTGCGCTTAGTAACCCGATATTTACCCTGGTTACCTTTGTAAAACATCGCTGGCATCTTTGCTTTTGCTGTCAAACACGACGATACACGCCGATCTGACGACCAAATAAAGTTCTGGACTTTCAGCAACGACCAGCGATATCACAGCAGGATCCTGATCGCTGCTGCGTGTCAAACACAACGATATCGCTATCCAGGACGCTGCAACGTCATGGATCGCTATCGTTATCGTTGCAAAGTCGTTTAGTGTGAAGGTGCCTTAAGATGCGGTTGGCTCTGGACTGAACTGATCCGAATTCTCACCATCCCTATGGCATGGAGCACAGAAAGTTGGTAAACTGTATTAGAGAGAGTTAAGAGCAACCAAAGTCATCAAGGAAGAGCGGAGAGAAGCCGTAGTATAAATGGCTGTGGGAAGCAAAGAAATCAGAATAAGTGGTAACAATACCAGCAGATTCTGCACAGAATAGGAAAGGGCATACAGGTGGCATCAGTGTAGAGATAAAAGAAAATCCACATTAGAGAGGAGACTACATAGGTTTACCAATATGATAAAACCCCTAAGAGAAATACAGCTGTGCTTGTTAGTGATAGCTGGTGAAGGCTGTCACAGACCTCACATTCAGCATACATTACTAGGAGGGACAATCCCACATGTCAAAGGTCTGAAATTAGGAGCATGGTAGTAAATTGCATATCAGGAGGGTCTGAAGACTAATGAAGCCATAAGTTTAGTGGATTAGTTTTTAACTCAAGGTGACCACAACCATAGGTAAAAAATGGTTTTTTTATATCAAAGTGTTTATAGCACTCAAGCTTTGAAATAGAAAAATCTACTCTACTTGTCATAAGCAGTCAAAACTTTTGCTTGGCACATTCAGAGCAACAGGTCTCTGACAATTATCTTTAATACATTTAACATAGTAGTAGTAGTTCCTCCAACTGTGTTGTCAGACTTTAGAAGGCTTCAAAAATGGTCAATGCCCGGAAAGAAAAAGTAGAGATTGGTGCAAAAACATTGTCTAGTAAGCTCCAGTAGAGAAAATACAAGATATTTTACAAACTAAATTATTATAATATAGAAATGTAACTTTAACCATTTGCATTGCATTCACAGTCTCATTCAATAGTTTAACAGGTGGTCCGAAACAAATTAATTTTTGTCCCAACTTCCTATTTGATGCAGCATTCTAATCTGCCACAGCCCTTGCCCCTCCCTGAAATGAAGAATCATCAGTGACCTTTGTTTCAGGGGTTGGGTTATTCCCTGCTCTGTTACTATGCGATGTGTACAGTGACAATGTGCCCGCTCATCGGCTCAGATGAGTAGCAATGAGCCGGCAACAGAGCGCACATTGTAAGAATATCCAGCGCGTAGAACCCAAGCGCTGCCTCCGCAAGTTTCGTTGCGTTATGTAAAAAATTGTTATATACACTATAACTTCTGATAGGTGTGTTAGTATCAAAAACAGGGAACGAGGAGAGGTTAGTATCAAAGAGTAGGATACCAAAAATTGATATACAAAGTGATTGTGCTACCTTCAAATAACAAAAGTCAACAGCCATTACCAGAGTAGGGGTATCAAATCTAGGGCAATCCCTTAGAATAGATCAGATAATGTACAAATAAGGTGCCAATGTAATCTAATTTAGGCAAGGCCAAAACTCCTGTTCTTGCATGATAATAGCACCATAACGGTATCTGGATTACAACGATAGAGAGAAGAGAATGATTTAATGCAACAAAATTAAATTTAACCTTGATCACCCAAGCCAAGAACATGTAGCCACAATGCAAAAGGGCTCAATATTATATAAAGATTTTAAGTTCTTAAGTATTCACCAATGATATTCCATTAACCTAATTTGGGCTCAGTAATAGGCCAAGGTCCCACTTGCAACTGCAATGGGAGTCCCTCGCCTCAATACCAGTCACTGCCACCGGCGGTTCAGACCGGAGCATTCAGCTGCATAGAAATACATGCAGCCGCACACTCCGGTGCCAAGTGCCGGCGGCAGTGTCGGGTACTGAGGCGAGAGACTCGCACGAGTTTTTCGCATTGCACTCGCAAGTGTGACCCCGACCTAATACTGAGCCCAATTACATAGAGCATAAAGTTGTATAGTTAGCTTATTAGTCCAGCATTTTATATGTATATAGGTGCCATTTGATAAGGCCCATTGCAGAGATTAGGTGTCACCATGGTACTCTGCGTGCCACTGGTTGTGTCTGTGTTCCTTTACGTATGCTATAAACATAAGGATGAATGACCTCGGGGAGATCAAAACATCCAACACCGCGGAGACACCATCACGTGTTTCTCAACGCAGTGATCCAGAACACTGCCCCCATCCGTAAGGGGAAATATGCAAATGCATGTAGAAAAGCCGCGGAGACACCATCACGTGTTTCTCAACGCAAGCAATGAATAGCCAGGTCTTTCACCGGGAAGGAACAACCACGGGAAGGGCAGCATCCAAGAAAGGAAAACCACCTATGCCAAAACATGGTATCCATCCACAGACATCTAGTTTCCTACTCCACACTGATGAGGGGCAAATACCCCGAAACAGCTGTCTGTGGATGGATACCATGTTTTGGCATAGGTTGTTTTCCTTTCTTGGATGCTGCCCTTCCCGTGGTTGTTCCTTCCCGGTGAAAGACCTGGCTATTCATTGCTTGCGTTGAGAAACACGTGATGGTGTCTCCGCGGCTTTTCTACATGCCTTTACGTATGCTGGCATGCCTTATCAAATGGCACCTATATATGAGTGGGGGCGCCATCTGCACAGGTCTAGGGTGCCATGCTCCGCTGCAAGGTAGGAGAAAGACTAAGGAATGAAACAGGGATAGAGTGTCATCTTTGTTCTATATATTCCAATTGTCATATTGGTGTTGATTTTGTAGTGTGTTTTTTAATATATTGTGAATTTGTAGTTAGGGAAGGATTGGGAACTTTTAGGAACTTTTACTTAAAGGATATTAAAAAATAGATTAGATTATGGCTGGAAAAGGATGGGCAACTAGGATGAAAATTAATTTGTATTTCGGACCACACCTTTAATAAAAAAAAAAAAAAAAAACCTTTAAAGACTTGAAATTATAATGATATTAAATGGTGTGTATTTTGGGGTTATTTTTTGTTCATTTCTGGAAATATACATAATTGTTTTCAAATCTAACATGCTCCTATGAACATACCAATACAGCCATCTCCTGGAAAGATTCTCCAGCCTCCTGCACCATTCTTCCCAGATGGAATATAGGACAGAATGGATGTTTCTCTCTATCGTAAATGCAAGTTTTCAGATAGTCTGCACTGATATTTTGCAAAATGTTTCGTCTACAAAAAAAAATAAAATAAAATGACAGCACAACTAATTTTTTTCATCCAATATTTGTAACATTTCAACCTGCTTAATAAAAGTTGTTACGTAAATTAAATGACAGCAAGATATGCAGCTACTAAAAGTACTATTACACACTTCATACATGCATTGATATCACCAGAGCCACTGCTTCGTATGACCCACAAAGAAGACCCCCACATATCTATATGACCTAATATTGTTTAGTCGTTTTTAGCTATGTCGAACTATCTATTTACAATATGACATTAATGTTAAATAATTAGTTTTCTTACATCCTACATAATTTCTGTTCTTATACTCTGTGATATGGGTTCACTAATTTTGACATGAGTTTTTTTAAATATATGTGCGTACGTACGCACATACATACATACATATTTATATTATATACACACACACACACACACACACACACACACACACACACACACACACACACACACACTAGCAGTTTCCAGTCCAGCCAGCTAAAGCTCGGCCTGCTCATTGCTATCTAGCGCTGCTGGTGATTAAACTAAAGTAAAAAATGACAACATTCAATAGCGCTTACGCAGGTGGTAAATTAACTTAAAATGAAGTTAACAACAATAATAATTAAAAATCAGAATAATACTAATACATTTTATTCACAGTGTAAAATCAAAAGCAAACTGGATTCGTGTGGTAATGAGTGGGTACGGAGCTTCATGTGGTAATGTGGTGGTGGGGGGGATTATGTGCGGTAATGTGGTGGTGGGCGGGATTATGTGCGGTAATGTGGTGGTGGGGGGATTATGTGCGGTAATGTGGTGGGGGGCGGGATTATGTGCGGTAATGTGGTGGGGGGCGGGATTATGTGCGGTAATGTGGTGGGGGGCGGGATTATGTGCGGTAATGTGGTGGGGGGCGGGATTATGTGCGGTAATGTGGTGGGGGGCGGGATTATGTGCGGTAATGTGGTGGGGGGCGGGATTATGTGCGGTAATGTGTTGGAGGGCAGGATTATGTGTGGTAATGTGGTTGGGGGCGGGATTAGGTGTGGTAATGTGGTGGGGGGGCGGGATTATGTGTGGTATTGTGGTGGGGGGCAGGATTACGTGTGGCAATGTGGTGGGGGGGCGGGATTGTGTGTGGTAATGTGGTGGGGGGGGCGGATTATGTGTGGTGATGGGATGGGGCGGAGCTACTGTGCAGGGGGCGGGATTATCTGTGGTAATGTGGTGGGGGGCAAGATTATGTGTGGTAATGTGGTGGGGGGCGGGATTGTGTGTGGTGATGTGGTGGGGGCGGGATTGTGTGTGGTGATGTGGTGGGGGCGGGTTTGTGTGTGGTAATGTGGTGGGGGCGGGATTATGTGTGGTGATGTGGTGGGGGGCGGAGCTACTGTGCAGGGGGCGGGATTAGCGAGTAATCATGATGCCTCTTAGATAGATATCTATCTATCTAATATATAAAGCTGAATGTGTGTATGTGTGTGTGTGTGTGTGTGTGTATGTCCGGGATTGGCATCTGCACCGTCGCAGCTACAGCCACAAAATTTTGCACAGTCACACGTCTGGACCCTGAGAGCGTCATAGGCTATGTTGTGAGGTGAAATTTTAACCCCGCGCATTCCAATTCACCAAACAATTTTGCCCCTATCTACATAATGGGGAAAAAGTGAAAGGAAAAAAGTGTTGGAGGCAAATGGACAGCTGTCAGATGTGAACAAGGGGGACTTAAAGAATGAGAGCGATGGCGCCAAAGAGTATATACTGTACAGCTGCTAAGGTGGGGCCCCGACATGGGATAATCACCACACCACACACGGGGATATGAACACACACACAAAATGCGCCACACACTACCACGTGCTTGAACACATACCACCCTCAGCACACATTTCACCACACATACACCAACCTCGCCACATAAAAGTCGAAACACAAAAGTCGCCGCTCAGAACTCGCCACATGCAAAACTAGGCTCACGCAAAACTCGCCACACGTGCAAAACTCACCTCATGG
Organism: Ranitomeya variabilis; assembly: GCF_051348905.1. Taxonomy (NCBI): domain Eukaryota; kingdom Metazoa; phylum Chordata; class Amphibia; order Anura; family Dendrobatidae; genus Ranitomeya; species Ranitomeya variabilis. The sequence continues at coordinate 221,541,331 of NC_135232.1, read as the reverse complement.
AAATCTCGCCACACGCAAAACTTGCACACGTGGAAAAATTGCCACATGCACAAAAGTTGCAACACATGCAAAAGTTGCCTCACACAAAACTTGCACATACTCAAAAGGCACCACACATAAAACTCGCCACGCGCAAAACTCGCCATGCGCAAAACTTGCTGCAGACAACTTGCTACACTGACCTGTCACATGCAACTCGACACACAAAAAGTTGCTACACACATGTCGCCACACAAAACTCATCTCACAAAAGTCGCTACATGCATGTCACCACACGCAACTCAACACACACAACTTGACACATGAAACTCGCCTTAAAACACACACGTCTGGTATTATCCTTCAAAAATAAAAATCTGATTAATAAGCAGACAAACTACAAGAGCAACAATTGTACCATACAGGAAATACGGCAGCTGTCAGTCACATGACCTGTCTATTATGTGTGAGCTAATATACACTGCCAGGGGGGAGGGCTTCCTGTAGGCTGGGGATTTATCAGGCTGCCAATTTAGCTTACAAATACTGAGTTAAAAATACTGAGCAAATAACGTGTGAACGAGGTCTAATACAGGAGGAGATGACACACAGATATATACTATATACAAGAGGAGATGACACACAGGTATATACTATATACAGGGGAGATGACACAGATATATACTATATACAGGAGCAGATGACACAGGTACATACTATATACAGAAGGAGATGACATACAGGTATATACTATATACAGGAGGAGATGACAGGTATATACTATATACAGGAGGAGAAGACACATATATACTATATACAGGGGAGATGACACAGGTATATACTATATACAGGAGCAGATGACACAGGTACATACTATATACAGGAGCAGATGACACAGGTACATACTATATACAGGAGGAGATGACACAGGTATATAATATATACAGGAGGAGATGACACAGGTATATACTATATACAGGAGGAGATGACACAGGTATATACTATATACAGGAGATGACACACAGGTATATACTATATACAGGAGGAGATGACAGGTATATACTACATACAGGAGGAGATGACCCACAGGTATATACTATATACAGGAGGAGATGACACACAGGTATATACTATATACAGGGGAGATGACAGGTATATACTATATACAGGAGGAGATGACATACAGGTATATACTACAGGTCCTTCTCAAAAAATTAGCATATAGTGTTAAATTTCATTATTTACCATAATGTAATGATTACAATTAAACTTTCATATATTATAGATTCATTATCCACCAACTGAAATTTGTCAGGTCTTTTATTGTTTTAATACTGATGATTTTGGCCTACAACTCCTGATAACCCAAATTATCAATAATTGTCTCAATAAATTAGCATATTTCACCCGTCCAATCAAATAAAAGTGTTTTTTAATAACAAACAAAAAAACCATCAAATAATAATGTTCAGTTATGCACTCAATACTTGGTCGGGAATCCTTTGGCAGAAATGACTGCTTCAATGCGGCGTGGCATGGAGGCAATCAGCCTGTGACACTGCTGAGATGTTATGGAGGCCCAGGATGCTTCAATAGCGGCCTTAAGCTCATCCAGAGTGTTGGGTCTTGCGTCTCTCAACTTTCTCTTCACAATATCCCACAGATTCTCTATGGGGTTCAGGTCAGGAGAGTTGGCTGGCCAACTGAGCACAGTAATACCATGGTCAGTAAACCATTTACCAGTGGTTTTGGCACTGTGAGCAGGTGCCAGGTCGTGCTGAAAAATGAAATCTTCATCTCCATAAAGCATTTCAGCCGATGGAAGCATGAAGTGCTCCAAAATCTCCTGATAGCTAGCTGCATTGACCCTGCCCTTGATGAAACACAGTGGACCAACACCAGCAGCTGACATGGCACCCCACACCATCACTGACTGTGGGTACTTGACACTGGACTTCAGGCATTTTGGCATTTCCTTCTCCCCAGTCTTCCTCCAGACTCTGGCACCTTGATTTCCGAATGACATGCAAAATTTGCTTTCATCAGAAAAAAGTACTTGGGACCACTTAGCAACAGTCCAGTGCTGCTTCTCTGTAGCCCAGGTCAGGCGCTTCTGCCGCTGTTTATAGTTCAAAAGTGGCTTTACCTGGGGAATGCGGCACCTGTAGCCCATTTCCTGCACACGCCTTTCCACACCAGACTCAGTCCACTGCTTCCTCAGGTTCCCCAAGGTCTGGAATCGGTCCTTCTCCACAATCTTCCTCAGGGTCCGGTCACCTCTTCTCGTTGTACAGCGTTTTCGGCCACATTGTTTCCTTCCAACAGACTTACCATTGAGGTGCCTTGATACAGCACTCTGGGAACAGCCTATTTGTTGAGAAATTTCTTTCTGGGTCTTACCCTCTTGCTTGAGGGTGTCAATGATGGCCTTCTTGACATCTGTCAGGTCGCTAGTCTTACCCATGATGGGGGTTTTGAGTAATGAACCAGGCAGGGAGTTTTTAAAAGCCTCAGGTATCTTTTGCATGTGTTTAGAGTTAATTAGTTGATTCAGAAGATTAGGGTAATAGGTCATTTAGAGAACCTTTTCTTGATATGCTAATTTATTGAGACAGGTTTTTTGGGTTATCAGGAGTTGTAGGCCAAAATCATCAGTATTAAAATAAATAAAAGACCTGACAAATTTCAGTTGGTGGATAATGAATCTATAATATATGAAAGTTTAATTGTAATCATTACATTATGGTAAATAATGAAATTTAACACTATATGCTAATTTTTTGAGAAGGACCTGTATATACAGGAGGAGATGACACACTGGTATATACTATACACAGGGGAGATGACAGGTATATACAGGGGAGATGACATACAGGTACATACTATATACAGGGGAGATGACATACAGGTACATACTATATACAGGGGAGATGACACACTGGTACATACTATAAACAGGGGAGATGACAGGTATATACTATACAGGGGAGATGACCGGTATATACAGGGGAGATGACATACAGGTACATACTATATACAGGGGAGATGACATACAGGTACATACTATATACAGGGGAGATGACACACTGGTACATACTATATACAGGGGAGATGACAGGTATATACTATACAGGGGAGATGACAGGTATATACAGGGGAGATGACATACAGGTACATACTATATACAGGGGAGATGACATATATACTATATACAGGATGAGATGACAGGTATATACTATATACAGGAGGAGATGACACAGATATATACTATATACAGGAGCAGATGACAGGTACATACTATATACAGGAGGAGATGACATACAGGTATATACTATATACAGGAGGAGATCACACAGGTATATACTATATACAGGAGGAGATGACATACTATATACAGGGGAGATGACAGGTATATACTATACACAGGGGAGATGACATACAGGTACATACTATATACAGGGGAGGTGACACGTATATACTATACAGGGGAGATGACAGATATACAGGGGAGATGACATACAGGTACATACTATATTCAGGAGGAGATGACATACACGTACATACTATATACAGGGGAGATGACAGATATATACTATATACAGGATGAGATGACAGGTATATACTATATACAGGGGAGATGACACACGTATATACAAGTACTATATACAGGAGGAGATGACAGATATATACTATATACAAGAGCAGATGACAGGTACATACTATATACAGGAGGAGATGACATACAGGTATATACTATATACAGGAGATCACACAGGTATATACTATATACAGGGGAGATGACAGGTATATATTATATACAGGAGCAGATGACACACGTACATACTATATACAGGAGATGACATACAGGTATATACTATATACAGGAGGAGATGACACAGGTATATACTATATACAGGAGGAGATGACACGTATATACTATATAAAAGAGTAGATGACAGGTATATAGAGGAGGAGATGACATACAGCAGGTATATACTATATATAGGAGGAGATGACATACAGGTATATAGTATATACAGAAGATATGACACAGGTATATACTATATACAGGAGATGACATACAGGTGTACACTATATATAAGGCAGATGACAAACATGTATATACTGAGGGGGAAATGAAAGGTGTGAGGTGAAAATGAGGGGTGTGAGGTGAAAATGAAAAGGTGTGAGTGCAAAATGAGAGGAGTGAGGGAAAATAGTGGAATGATCGGAAAATGACAGATGTGAGGTCGAAATGACAAGTGTTAGGGGGGAATGAGAGGAGTGAGGGGGGAATGAGAGGAGTGAGGGGGAAAATGAGAGGTGTAAGGAAGAAAATGAGAGTCGTGATGGTAAAATAAGAGAAGTGAGGTGCTATAACTAACCACAGATATTTAATGTGCCCAGGCAACGCCGGGCTCTTCAGCTAATATATATATATATATATATATATATATATATATATATATATATATATATATATATATATATATATATATATATATATATATATATATATATATATATATATATATATATATATATATATATATATATGTATATATATATATATATTAAACCAAAAGGTGACTACTTTTAAGAACCTAGAATGTAAGACATAATTTCAGTTGTTTCACACTTTTTTTGTTAAGTATACAATTCCACATGTGTTAATTCATAGTTTTGATGCCTTCAGTGTGAATGTACAATTTACATAGTCATGAAAATACAGAAAAATCTTTAAATGAGGTGTGTTCAAACTTTTGGTCTGTACTGTATATAATATATATATATATATATATATATATATATATATATATATATATATATATATATATATATATATATATATATATATATACACACACACATACACATACACACACACACACATATATATATATATATATATATATATATATATATATATATATATATATATATATATATATAATTTTTATTTTTTGTTTAAACTGATGTCACAGTTCATTGATCTGTTTGCCCCTTCATCATTCTTTCATTACATTAATGATGCAGGCATATATAAGAAGTTTTATAATGTATCTTATCAGAGAAAAGTGTTTTTCCCAATTAGGAACACATTCTTCCCTCCCCCCACCTCAAACTCAACATCACCTCAGAACAAACTCACAAAACAGCTCAACTCAATCTCACTAAGGCAAGACAGCCTGCCAGGACAATGAGGTGACAGGCTACACCCATTATGCTCAGAGAAAAGACGGGTGTGAAAAATAGCATAGGGAGACAGAAAGAACATGATGAGCTTTCTAACAAGTCTTATCTCAGAGCTGGATTCTCATCTACACCGCTCAGGACTGCAGTATAAGCTCAGCCACTTTGCTTCTGCTTGTGTGCTAGATACGGAATGAAGAGCAGGAATGTGTCTGTGTGGTGTGCTCTGTATAGAAAACACAGCAATTAGTCTCCCCTCATCAGCTTAAAATAAAATTGCTAATTAAAAGATAGAGCCTGCAGAGGGAAAAACTAGTTGAAATGTAGCATACAGGTCATTTGTTGACCAGAAATAGCATAGTCCTCTGGTACACACGTATGACAGCTTGTTTTGAGAAGTTTACTTGAAAGTGTAGTTACCCTTTATAATTGCAACTTTGCAGCACATTAGTTAGGTGGAACATTGTTATCATTTCATTCACTTCCACTACCATTTTAATCCAAAATGTGTAAGAAAAACATCCATTTGCAACAATGTAAAACATATTCCTCTTTTGTACCTATATTTTCTATAATTTTTTTTTGTATATAAAAAAAAGTAAAATACTTACTTGGAGAAATTGAATTTGGGGTACCAGATGTTATTCTTGATAAGCACAGTAAAATTTTCAGCAGCTCCAAGAAAAGCAGGCCTAAAAGAGGGGGAATTATCAATTATCAGCAAATGTAGTTTGCAAGAACAAAACGTGAAGTCTGAGATCACAGATAAAAAAAAAGATCGAGCAGATCATTACAAAATATCTTCTGCTTTCAGAAAAATTATATTAGCATAGGTTACGTTCTTTAGTCCCTTTCCGCTGCACCCATTTTTCATTGCTCCATTCCAGTCTTCCAAAAGCCTTACATTTTGGAAAAATATTTACAAAAAGAAACATTTTTCTTAAAAGAAACAAAATAATTTCAATTGACATGGGTAATATAGGATGTTTTTGCAATATAGTTTACTACTTAATAATTTCATTAGCTTTAAAGGGATCCCATCAGTGGATTCACACGGCCCAAACCACATGCAGCATGAAGCAGAGTTTGCCACAACGATTACAATTCGTTACAAACTCACCAGTGGACCTGGGCACAATGAGTAAAGCAGTGTTTTTGTTTTTTTCATAACAAACTGCGCTCAGGGACTGGAATTTTCTGAAAGGGGACAAGCCACTTAAGCTTGGTGATGTGTTCCCACACAGACAGTGGTCCTGGTGCTGTATTCATGTACTGATGGTGGTACAGCTGATGTATTCAAGTTCTGATGGTGGTACTGGTACTAGATTCATGCACGGATGGTGGTTTCAGTGATGGTGGCATCATAAACCAAACATTTAAATTAATTAAAAAAAAAAAAAAAGTTTGGTTTTGCTGTATGTGCACTGACATGAAGAATCATGTTCACACATCAATTTTACTATATAATGAATACCTTAAGATCATAACAAAAAAACAATAATGGAATTGTATGTATTCACTGCAGATTTATATTGCACTGCAAGGGGGACACCATTTCAATTTTTGCCTTAGCCTTCAGAAAAGCTAGAATCAACCCTGACACAGATCACGACAGTTCAATCCATAAATACACTACATCTAACCTGAGAGGTTGATTGCACCTTCCTGTTCACATACTATATTCACAGTCGTTGCACCATCATATACATACCAACATTGGATTAGTGCAGACTTAAATAGCTTTCCAAGATATGGATTAAGACATGTTTATGGTGCATGGCCAGAGCAGCACCATTCTAAACTTACAATAATAATTGATCTCTTTTGGGGCAAAAGCCGCCAACCTCTATACAAAAACAAAAAAACTCCCTTTGTTAGAGTCAACTAGTGTCAACCCATTCTCTTTCATCATCATACACTTTTTACACCATTTGCAAGAGCAAATCATTCACGGGGTAAAAAAAAAAAAAAAGTTGAATTACAAAGATTTTTTTTTAAAACTTTGATACTATAAAAAGTTCTAGGTATCTAAATGGCAACTTTGAAATTGATATAAACATTGACCCGCAGAATGTAGTTAACACATAATTCCTGCAGCATGGGAAGCAACATAAAATTTTAATTCGTAATGACACAAAAATGTATTTCTGCTGCTTTCCATAGGATCTAGATACGACATGTAGCCCAAGGTGGTGCCAGTGACACAAAAAAGAAATCTTTAAGAAAAAATATAAATTAAGACCCAGGCTGTCATACAGCTATGTTGATTTAAAAAAAAAATCATACTTGGAATGAGAATGAAAGAAAAAAAAATACAAAACAAAATAGGCATGTCCTGAGTGGGTTAAGTGTCTTCTACCTTTACAAGTCATCTTTATATACTTTCTATGATGACAAAATCCTGACTCCCCATCGGGTTCTAATGAAATCTGGGCTGGAGGAATTTTACTGTATAAAATTAGTAAATTGTACAACTCACTTTGGAACGGTTATGTCGTTTTCCACTGGACACCATGCACTCACTTCACATGTTTTGACTGATTCGTTATAAGGCACACAGCGTCCAGTCTGTACTCCTAGGTAACAGAAGATTGCAACATTTGTTTAAATAAAAAATTACAGATCTATATTGTCACAGTGAGAATTAAAATATATAAATGCCTTTACTTGGTTTCTTCCCCGTGACAGGTTCTTTCTATTCTATCTAGGTGTTTGATATGGTGCTCCATAGAAGATTGCTACATAAAAAAAGAACAATAGGACTAAAGGGAGAATGTGCGTAATTGGGTTAACAAATGGCTCAGTGATAAGAAAAAGAAGATGGTTATTAATGGACTACACGCAGATTCGGTCACAGTGCACACTTAAGGTACCTTCACACTAAGCGACGCTGCAGCGATACAGACAACAATTCCGATCGCTGCAGCGTCGCTGTTTGATCGCCGGAGAGCTGTCACACAGACCGCTCTCCAGCGACCAACGATGCCGAGGCCCCCGGGTAACCAGGGTAAACATCGGGTTGTTAAGCGCAGGGCCGCGCTTAGTATCCCGATGTTTACCCTGGTTACCAGCGTAAAATGTAAAAAAAACAAACAGTACATACTTACATGCGTCTCCCGGCGTCCGCTTCCTGCACTGACTGAGCGCCGGCAGTAGCAGGGCACAGCGGTGACGTCACCGCTGTGCTGTGCTTTCACTTTCACTTTGCGGCGCTCAGTCAGTGTGGGAAGCAGACGCCGGGGGATGCGAAGGGGAGTATGTAGTGTTTGTTTTTTTTACATTTTACACTGGTAACCAGGGTAAACATCGGGTTACTAAGCGCGGCCCTGCGCTTAGTAACCCGATGTTTACCCTGGTTACCAGTGTAAAATATCGCTGGTATCGTTGCTTTTGCTGTCAAACACAACGATACACGGCGATCGGACGACCAAATAAAGTTCTGAACTTTATTCAGCGACCAGCGACATCACAGCAGGATCCTGATCGCTGCTGCGTGTCAAACTAAACGATATCGCTAGCCAGGACGCTGCAACGTCACGGATCGCTAGCGATATCGTTTAGTGTGAAGGTACCTTTACATACCACAGGGGTCAGTACTGGGCCCTCATTTTATTTTATTTTTTTAAAGACGTTTAACAATGACCTTGCTGAGGGTTTGGGGAGTACAATTTTAATACCTGCAGATAATGGTAAGTTTTGTAAGGTACTGAACAGAGCGAATGATACTTGAATATTACAGAGGGATTTTAGGAAAGATGGAGGTTTAGGAGCAGAAATTGCTAATTCGGCAACTATGTAGATAAATATAAGGTCATGCACTTGGGCGGAGGAAACTAAATTTACAATAAAATAGCAAATACGTCAACACTTGATAAAACTTCCACTTAAAAATACTAGGGTATACTGGTGAACATCAAACGCGACTTTAGTGACCAGTGCCAGGCAGCAGTTGCCAAGAAAAATAAAGTCTTGGAATGCAATTAAAAAGAAAAAAAAAAGGCAGAAATGCCCATGACAAGAACTTAGTTTTGATGCTATACAAATCATTAGTCAGGCCACTGTGTACAATATAGGGTTCCAGTGTAGACAACTGAACTAAGGCGGATCCAGCGAAGAGTGATTAGGGTGATTAAGGGAATGGGCAAACTGCAGTGTCCGGACAGGTTATCAAACATGGTGTTACTCAATTCAGAAAAAATGAAGGCTTAAGGGCAATCTTATTACAATATACAAATATTTGGACAGTACAGATATCTTTCTAATGATCTTTTTACACTTAGGTAGGCAACAATAAAAAGAGGGTATACTCTACATCTCAATGAAAGTTCTCATCGATGTGGATCTCACTGTAAAAGTTCTGAAAGACTATTGAATTTTGAAGCCATTCAAGGAGGACATTAAAGATTTTCTTGAAAATTGTTAATTAATTGAAGTTGTAGAAGGAGAGCCTGGAGGACATTCTTGAAAAAAATAATATCACAGATTATGGGAACTTGATTCTGTGATGGGAAGTTAATTAAGGGAACTATTCTGATTGCCATAGATGGCATTTCCTCCCTAATATGAGGCAATAAGCATCTGACTCATAGGGTTTCTCCTTCCTCAAGATCAACACATTAAGAATACAGTGTGAACTCGAAAGATCAGTGTATTTTTTCAAAAGCAAAACAAAACTGACTAAGGACTTTTAGGACTAAGCCTAAAAGAATACCATGCTTCACTTGCATACATGTAGCTTTTCTTGTGGCTTTCAGATCTACCCCAAGAGGACCACTACATTTGTGACACTCCATGAATCAGTGGGGATAAGATTTGTCATACAGACAAACTATAATTGAATATCAGAATACAGCCTCACTTACCAAGTACTTATTTTATTTACCATCTTAAAGGGAGTCTGCCTCTAAGGGTACCGTCACACATTGAAATTTTCATCGCTGCGACGGCACGATTCGTGACGTCGCAGCGTCGTATAATCATCGCTCCAGCGTCGTAGACTGCGGTCACACGTTGCAATCACGGCGCTGGAGCGATGCCGAAGTCCCCGGGTAACCAGGGTAAACATCGGGTAACTAAGCGCAGGGCCGCGCTTAGTAACCCGATGTTTACCCTGGTTACCAGCGTAAATGTAAAAAAACAAACAGTACATACTCACCCGTCGGTGTCCTTCAGGTCCCTTGCCGTCTGCTTCCTGCTCTGAGTGCAGCCGTACAGTGAGAGCAGAGCGCAGCACCGCTGCGCTCTGCTCTCACTTTCCGGCCGGCACTCAGAGCAGGAAGCAGACGGCAAGGGACCTGAAGGACACCGACGGGTGAGTATGTACGGTTTGTTTTTTTACGTTTACGCTTGTAACCAGGGTAAACATCGGGTTACTAAGCGCGGCCCTGCGCTTAGTTACCCGATGTTTACCCTGGTTACAAGCGAAGACATCGCTGGATCGCTGTCACACACAACGATCCAGCGATGTCAGCGGGTGATCAAGCGACGAAAGAAAGTTCCAAACGATGTGCTACGACGTACGATTCTCAGCAGGGTGTCTGATCGCAGTAGCGTGTCAGACACAGCGATATCGTAACGATATCGCTAGAACGTCACGAATCGTAACGTCATAGCGATGGAAATTTCAATGTGTGACGGTACCCTAAGACTAAACCCCCCCCAAGACCGCATAATATATGGGTATGCAGGTGTCCATAGGTTTACATTTCAATCTGTTGCTGCATTCCCAAGAAATTAGCTGTTTCATTAATTTGCAAATGCCGCATTTAATGCTCTGGGCGTTAACAGAGCACTTCCCAAGCCTCTACCTCCACTGGAATATTTCACCACCTAGCTCCAGTCTCTTTAGTCTGATTAATACAGGAAATCATGTAGTGAGCTATCAAGCAAGAAGAGAGGCTGGTGTTAGGTTGGAAAACAAGCTGAAGAGACAGAGGCTTGGGAAGTTCTCCGCCACACCCAGAGCACTCAATCCCCTTTTTCGCATGAATGAAAACATTAATTTCTTTGGAAATGGGTTTTCTAAGACCTGCATGCCCTTACGCAGTTTGGGTGTGTGGGGGCAGGCTGACATAACGTGCTGACAGATATCCTTCCCTCAATATTTTCCTTAAAGGGTAACCATACTGTCTTCCCAGCAGGTAGAGATGATAGTAAAGGTACCGTCACACTAGGCGATATCGCCAGCGATCCGTGACGTTGCAGCGTCCTGCATAGCGATATCGCTATGTTTGGCACGCAGCAGCGATCTGGATCCTGCTGGGATATCGCTGGTTGCAGGGAGAGTGGACGAACTTTCTTTCGTCGCAACTCTCCCGCTGACACCGCTGGATCGCCGTGTGTGACGCCGATCCAGCGATGTCTTCACTGGTATCCATGGTAAACATCGGGTTACTAAGCGCAGGGCCGCGCTTAGTAACCCGATATTTACCATGGATACCATGGTAAAAGTAAAAAAAAAACACTACATACTCACCGTCTGTTGTCCGTCACGTCCCCTGGAGCTTGCCGTACTGACTGTCTCAGCGCCGTCCGGCCGTAAAGCAGAGCCCAGCGGTGAACCTGCAGTAACAGCGGTTCACCGCTGGGCACCGCTGTTACGGCCGGCCGGCGCTGAGACACAGTCAGTGCGGCAAGCGCCGAGGGACATGAAGGATGACAGAAGGTGCGTATGTAGTGTTTTTTTTTTTTTTTTTACATGGGGACTTCGGCATCGCTGAAGACAGTTTCAGCGATGCCGAAGTCGCTTGGTCGCTGGAGAGAGCTGTCTGTGTGACAGCTCCCCAGCGACCACGCAGCAACTTACCAGCGATCACGTCGCTGGTCGCGATCGCTGGTAAGTTGCTTAGTGTAACGGTACCTTAATGCTAGCTGCTCTTGTGAGGTTGTGCTAAGGCATAGATGGAGTACTAGAAAAGCACTGAACACCAGAAATCAGTGTGAAACCTGAAAATAAAGATGTTATCTAGGAGTGCTTGATGAAATATATTCAGCTGGAGCTGTTCTCTAACAGTCCTCCAGCAAAAGTATCTGCAAGAATGAATTGTGCAAAATCAAACTATAAAATCAGAAATCATTGAAGATCTGTCTTTCAGAGTTAATGGAGCTGCAAGATAAAGTTCAGCAGTCATTCCCTATAAAGTAATTTTACAGTATAGATGGATACGATTAATTGCCTTAAAGGTTTGTGCACATGGAACTTATCCACTTTTCACAGAGACAAAATCCACACCAAATTGTGTAAGTTTTGCTGCAGAATAGACTAAAGAAATGCTGCAGACTTACAACAGATTTCAACCGTCGCACTGCATTGAGTAAAGTCTGATTTGAAAATCAGCAGAATGAATTACCGTAACCTTCTAAAACCATTTCTCTCATATATGCTCTAGACGGAGTTTAAATCTGTAGAACTTATATTTAACCATACAGAGCAAGTGTATTAATAGGAGGCCATACCATTGCTGTGCGTTCCTACATAACCTGGGGTACAGTTACGATGGGAATGGCATATTGTGGAAGTATCCGGTAGCTAGGAATAAAAAAATAAATGACATTCAACCATAGTAGTTTGTGCACAAGTACAAGGATAGATTGGTCTTTCAATGGACATGGTGCAATTCTGAATGTATACTGTGGAAACTTCAGAGAAAAAGAACATGATGGCAGGGGGTCCAAGCTGCAGGACACACTTTGAATGCCTTATTTTCAAAGTTTTTAATAAAATTAGTTTGTCATAAGTGAACAATCAATTATCTGGGAGATAAATACTCACCTCTGCACACTGGCGTTGGGTTTGATTTGGTGTCAGAATTAGATTTGTCATGACAAAGAATGCATTTTCTTCCTGTAATAAATAACATTTAGTAAAATATGGCTTAATGAGACAGGTTCTGTCCTGTTAGAGGACAAATTACAATGGAAAAGTGGACCGGACCAGCATACTTTAACAGTACATTTTTATTAAAAATGTTAAAGTCGAAAGACTAATAATGCAAGTTCAAGAAAATCTGGTGACCTTGGGCAGGATACAGCAGCCATACTCCACATCACTACACCCATAGGCTCGTACAAACCCCGATTCCTGCTAATAAAGTACATCCATGGAGCACTCTACCTCCCTCTCAGGCTTCCCAAATACACCCCCCTCCCCCATCCAAACACCTTTCCTCTTCCCCACTCCTACAAAGCAAAATGGCAGCCCCCAGTGGCTGCACAAATAATAAAAAAATATATAAAGTTAAAAAATTTAGTTTTGTATTAAAAATAATTGTTTATATAAACAATCATTTTTAATACAAAAAAAAAAAAATTGTGGCACCTTCCCTTTAATATTCTTCTTTTCACATTCTATTGAATCAAAAGTAGGCCAGTATAGCCAAGGACTGATTGGAAAAAACATAAGATGTAATGAGTATTCTCATTCAATGTCATTAGAAAACCAGGTGGTTTTCAACTGAATTACAGGGATGAAGATTTTACTTTATTTTTGTTGAAGTGATCAAAAATTGTTCCGCTAAATGAACCAGAGGTCAAACATCCTTCAGTGGAGTCCACAGAACAATATATGACCTGCACCCCGGCGCAACTTCATTCCTGCTCGTCCTGGCAATGAAATAACACTGCAATATGGGATCTACGAAAAAAAAGCCCAACATGAACATGGAACCAGAAGCTAATAAAGCAGAATAGCTTCTAATGTGCCTTTCCTATACAAAGTCATAGAAAACGGCGATTTTATCAAAATAGCAGAATGTCAGGTGATTGCATTTATAAGCCTTTCAAGTCTGGCTTCAGGAAAAAAAAAAAAACACAAAAAAAAAAAAAACTTGCCATTCAATCAACACTCATATAAGTACCAAATGATCTGCTTGTGGCAAGAGACAGAGTGCACAATCCTAATACTCTTAGAATTACAGCATTATAACACAGACTTAAGGAATTCTGCAGAACAGAACAGCTCTCTAATGATCTAGTTCCTTTCTAGCTGGAAGACCACAAAGTAACTACTAGCGCCTTCTCCTTTCAAAATAGAGAGTAGAACATTGCTTGGTTCTATCCCCAAAGTAGTTTGCAATTTATATACTAGCATTAGGCAAAGTACGGTAATCAAAAGCCATGGTCTGGCATAGCATCACTAGGCCCAATTATACCGGACATTTAAGCCAGCAATAAATTACCAATCTACTACTATAAAAGAATGTATGAAGGTCAGTTGGTTAAAACTAAAGTTATTTCCACTGAAGGTCAGTTGTTGTTTTTTCACCATAAAATCTCCTTCCATTACTTGGGGAACACAGAAACAATGGGTGCAGTCTGCAGTGACCAGGAGGCCGAGGCAAAAAATACAACTAAAAAAAATAAATAAATAAATGTTGGCCCCCAGCAGGCTACACCCTTGCCTATTGGTACCAAGATACTCATTTAGTGAGAAAGCAGTAGAAGTGTAAAAAAAAAATAAAAAAAAAAGGAAAAAAACAGCCATCCTGGGAAAAAATTAAGCTCAAACGCACGCCCAGTGGGAAATTAAGGGAGGGTGCCGTTTCCCCCAATGAAGGTTAGGAGAATTTTAAGGTGCCAAAAATACTCTTTTCTTGGGTGCCTCCTTGACACATGAAGCCTTCCTAAAGCAGTTACCTGAGGTGGTAAAGATTATAATGTTGCAAGATGCTACAAACTGCCCGAGTAGAGTGAGCTGTGACCCTTAATGGGAGTGAAATGGCCTTAGTCCGATATGCTTTCAGAATGGTAGATCCAATACAGCGATCAATGGTAGCCTTAAAAGGTGGCCAGACCTCTGAAGGCATTCCAGGATGACTAACAAGGCATCTGAATGTCAAGCTTGTGTAAAAATCCCTTAGAGAGATGGGAGGGCAAAGGACAGAAGGAAAATCACCTAATTAAAAAGGTAAAATGCAGACATCACCATAGAGATACAAGAATGTATCACCTTGTCTAAGTGAAGGACAAATAGCGGAGAGCAAGAGGAGAGAGCTGCCAGTTCTGAAACTTGTGTGATAGTTTTATTGTCAAGCGGAAAAAAACATTACAGGAAAGCTGGAGCAGTGAAATGTCCCTGATCAGCTCAAAAGGAGGGGGCTGAAGAAAGTCCAAAACCAGGTTGAGGTCCCGTGGATCCAGGTGTGTGGGGGAAAGGGGTGATACGGTGGCACAGAGTGTGCCGCATCCTGGAGAAAAGCCATGCCCTGAGTCTTGGAAGCCAGGTTCTTCTGGAAGAGGATATACAAGGAAGAAACATGGTCCTTGAGGAAAGTGAAAGCCATACCAGAATGTAAAAAGGAGGGCAAAACTGGAAAGGAGAAAGACATAGAAGTAAATAAAGGCAAAATCATTGGAAATCACACTAGCAACGAAAATGGCTTTCCAAGTGCGATGGTAGATACACGACTTGGAAAGCATTCGTGCCTGGATCATGGTCGGAATTACTCAATCAAGAAAGTCTATTGCTTTCAAAAGTGCGGCTTCAACAGTCATGCCGTTACATTGAGAGACTCTGAATTTAGATGGAAAAGGGGACCCTGGGAAAGCAGATCTTGATGGTCTGGAAGGCCCCATGGGGCTTTGCAAGGAGGTTGTTTACTTCCAGGTACCAGTAACTTCTGGACTAGACTGGGGCAATGAGAATGATGGGAGCTCCTTCTGTCTTGACCTGCTTCAGCAGCCAGGGTAGCAGGGGCAGTGGAGGGAACAGGGGACTAACAGACAGCAGAATTGCCAGAGCATCATAGGCTACTACAAGAGGGTCCAAAAACAGAACACTATTGTAGGGTCTTAATATGAGAAAAAAACAAAAAGGAAAAGAACCCCTTTAAAACTTAGCTTTTAATGGGTATATATTAAAATAAATTAATTAATTAATAATAATAAAAATTTTATAATAATATGGGCGTAAGGAGAGTCAGGAATGGGTTAACGCAAAAGATGCAGTCTGGGATAAAAAGTAAAGCTTACCATGTACGCCAAGGGTTTGGCACAAGTGAGTTACAACTAGGAAAGGTCTAGAGAAGATAAAGTGTGTGTTACCCTATATCGCCCTTCCTAACAGCGGAGGTTAGCACCCTTGATATACGAAATGGCCCCCCGCTCCAGCGTTCCATACACATATGCTGATCGTGGCTTATCAAAATCATTTTCCCTGATGAACCCAGTTTGGACAGACAAAAAGGGGGAAACATGGGGTTCCTTTTTTTTTTGGTTTTTCCCCTACTGCAAGAGGGTTCCAAGATTTCGTCAAGAACCTTGTAACCTTGTGGTTTGGTCTGGATGCCATCAGATAGACATCTGGAGTGTCCCACAGATGACAAATCTGAAGACCTGCAGATGAAAAGACTATTCTCCAGCAGATAGGTTTAAGAATTTCACTTCAAGTATGTGGACAGCTGGAGGTGCACCGAATTGTTAGTTCTGCACAGCTCAGAATCTGTGAGACCTCTGCCATGGAAGACCTACTTCAAGTTCCACCCCAATGGTTCATTTATGCCATGGGGGTGGCATTGTTGGACTTGTGCTGGCAGTGAAGAAAAGAAAGGCAAATGGCTCAGAGTTCCAGGACATTGATGGGCATTTCTTCCAAGAGGTCTTGGACAGATAACTGTCAAAAAACAATCCTCCGCCTAGAAGTCTGGAAACTACCAATGAATAGGAAGACAAGAAGGGCCCTGGTGCATCAGACACGAGGTCAGCCACCAACTGAAAGACTGGTAGATGTGTAGTATTAGAAGAACTGGACAATCCAGAGAGAGGATGAACTTGTCTTAACAAGATAGAAGGGCGCTCTGCAAGGGTCTGGAATGAAACTGAGCAAATGGAGTTGTCTTGATAGTCGCCACCAACTTGCTGAAGAAGATCATGCAGAAGTGGAGGGGGTTCTCAGGGCTGCCTGACTGAAGAAGCAGACGTCTTTACCTGTGTGAGTAAAACCATTGCCCAAAATCCAACAACATCCTCAGATGCAGCACTGGGATGAGAGGATTTCGGCCTGTTAATGCACCCGAAGCAAGACTTAGTGTCCAAGAAGGAAGGGTCCTTTATGAGAATGTCATCCTGTACGAACTAGTTATAAACCTCCTTGTAAGATGAACAGCCATGACCGTTGCAAAGTGTTTCAAGGACACCCAGGGGGTCATGGCCAGGCAGAAAAGAGAGCCACAAATTAGAAATTAACCTGATTGACTGCAAAGCGGAGAAACCTCTGGTGGTGAGCAGGAAGGATAAGGATGTCTAGGTAGGAATCAAGGATACCTACTGAAGAAAAAAATTCCCTGGGCTCAATGGAGGCTATAATGGATAGAAAAGACTCTATCCTAAAGTGAAGTTGTCAGACATTTTTTTTAGTCCAAAATGGGCCAAACTGAATTGAATTTCTTTTTAGATTTGAGTAAAAAGTTCTGAAGAACTCCTTAGGAGAGACTGGTATAATGACCCAAGCTTGGAGAAGGGAAGATATGACAACCGGGAAAAAAAAACAAGTCAAAAACACAGTCCCTGGTTGGGGCTGACATGATCTGAAGAAACGGTTACACGGGAGGGCAGTGAATTCTATCTAGTAACCGTAGGTGACCGATGTGTTGTCAACTGCAGAAAGCTATGAGCCCTGTAAGAGAATAAAATAGCTGCCAACTGGGTAAAGCCCCTGGTAACAATCCATCATGCTGACAATCTGTTGCCTCCAAACACAGAGGCCTCGAACCATGTGGTCGTTAAGTTGGGGCTGACTTGAAAGATGTTCTCATATATCCTTTTGGTGCAAGGGATCTGTCTTGGCGATTAAGGCCACATCCTAACAGGAGCCGTCAAAAAGAAGAAAACTGATGTGGGAATAACGTGCTTTTTCTGCTGGTGGTGTCAAGTATTGTTATATATACAATTCGGCCCTTGAACATGCAAAAACCCTGAAGAGGAAGGCCCGATATAAGTTTCTTGCACTTGAGGTCCGCCTTCCAAATGATTCATTTAAAGGGGCTCTTAACTGAAGTAGGAGAAGTTATAGGTTCTGGATTGGTTACCTAGATTTTAAACCAGGACCATCTTTTGGGAATCCCAGCTTCTCTAGAGCTACAGTTGTACAGGTTGGAGTTCATAACGCGCAGCTTAGGAAAACCACACGTTCTGTGCATGTTTTTATTTTATTTTTTCAAATTCCAAAAGACGCCTTATTTAATTTTTCTTTGTCAAGTTAAGATTTTTATATATTTTCCTATTATCTGTATGTTCAACTCTATATGGCATGTACACAGTAATTATCTACGATTGTTTCTGCACATATATATACTAAAGGAGCAAATTAGGTTTTGTTGTTTTTTTTTTTACTTTAGCCTGTGCTTTCTACTTTTTACAGATGCTCAGTCATTTGATTTAATACTAAAAAGATAATGCTGGACTCAAAGTGCTAGATTGAAAATAAATAAGGATGGGAAAAAAAAAGTTACATGTCAATTCTTATTAAGTCTACGAGATATATTTTAATAAGGTATACAGTTTGTATTGTGATATCTGGTAACGGATCCAAATTCAAACTGAAAATTAGACAAATTCTGGTAGTTACTAGAGAGAACAACTAAAGAATCACAGATTGCCTGATAAGTTTAGGATTCATTTAAATAGCTGTCTGATAGGAGGTTTCAAGAACTGCAAATAATCTAAAAGGGAAGTTAAATGTGTTTTTCAGTTTAAAAAAAAAAAAGAAAAAAAAAAAAAAGAGGGTATTCCCATTATTTCAAGACACCGGCCACTTTATAGTACAGTATATCTCTAAAATCCCATAAATTCACCAATTATTTATGCTACGTCTTCAAATCAAAGCCCTGGGATGCCGATAGATAGGAAGTGTAAAGAAAGAAACATGGTGGTGTGCAGGTTATTGGACAGAAGATGGCAGCAGGCATATAATTTACCCACAGTTTGTGCATTGAAAGGCAGCCATGCAAAGAGCTAGTAATGAGTCGCTTTATGACGTGGCTGTGAGCGGTAACCCTGGGGGAGGTACTCTTCTTCCATGCCCCGGCACATGAAAATGGGGGTCCTGGCTGTGTGTATGTGCTGTAGTTACCACGGCAATACACCCCCTACAGACCGCATGGTGCCGATATATTTGGCGAGCCAAGACCAGATGTTACAGAGATGAGTGAGGGAGAGCATAATCCAAGAAAACTTTTCTTTACTGAACAGTAACTTGATAAGAACTATGTACACCAGAGAGTAGACCCAATACTTCATGAACGCT
The DNA here is from genome assembly GCF_051348905.1 of Ranitomeya variabilis. Taxonomy (NCBI): domain Eukaryota; kingdom Metazoa; phylum Chordata; class Amphibia; order Anura; family Dendrobatidae; genus Ranitomeya; species Ranitomeya variabilis. The sequence continues at coordinate 221,521,920 of NC_135232.1, read as the reverse complement.
TCACTTGCAATATGCAGAAAATAGGCATTAGACCTACTGGTAATTATGTTTCTAGGAGTCCATCCTGACATAACCCTGGAGGACGTCCTCCTCCCCTTTGCTGGGACAGGAAACACACGAGAGTTTAAAAGGTCATGTCCCACCCCCAATCCTCAGTGTTGTAACAAGAACCACCTCATGGAATGCAAGAAAGTACTTTAATGATAAATAGAACATATTACATCATATGTCAGAAACACATTACATCATGCATATAAATACTAAATCAGGGAGGGAACAACCAGTGCTGTCAGGATGGACTCCTGGAAACATAATTACCGGTAGGTCTAATGCCTATTTTCCAGGACGTCCCTCCTGACAGCACCCTGAAGAGTACCAAAGCACCTCCTCAGGGTGGGATTACCGCTTGGAGAACTTTTCTCCCAAATGCAGTATGCTGACCAGACAAAACATCAAGTTTATAATGTTTACAAAAGGTATTGACACTAGCACATGTTGCTGCCTTACAAATCTGCTCCAGAGAGGCGCCTGCACTCTTGGCCCAGGAAGTAGCTATCCCTCGTGTAGAGTGCGCATGAAGACCCTCCGGAGGTGGGACCCCTTCGGACTAGTAGGCCTCAGAGATCACAGACATGATCCAACGAGCGATAGAAGCCTTAAGGTACCTTCACACCAAGCGACTTTACAACGATAACGATAGCGATCCGTGACGTTGCAGCGTCCTGGATAGCGATATCGTTGTGTTTGACACGCAGCAGCGATCAGGATCCTGCTGTGAGATCGCTGGTCGTTGCTGAAAGTCCAGAACTTTATTTCGTCGCTGGATCTCCCGCTGACATCGCTGAATCGGTGTGTGTGACACCAATCCAGCGATGTCTTCACTGGTAACCAGGGTAAACATCGGGTTACTAAGCGCAGGGCCGCGCTTAGTAACCCAATGTTTACCCTGGTTACCATTGTAAAAGTAAAAAAAAAAAAAACACATACTCACATTCCGGTGCCCGGCGTCCGCTTCCCTGCACTCCTCCTGCATCCTGTGTAAGTGCCGGCCGTAAAGCAGAGCGGTGACGTCACCGCTCTGCTCTGTGGGAGATGCCGGAGATGTTCGGCGCTGACACAGGATGCAGGAGGAGTGCAGGGAAGCGGATGCCGGGCACCGGAATGTGAGTATGTGTTTTTTTTTTTTACTTTTACACTGGTAACCAGGGTAAACATCGGGTTACTAAGCGCGGCCCTGCGCTTAGTAACCCGATGTTTACCCTGGTTACCAGGGGACTTCAGCATCGTTGGTCGCTGGAGAGCGGTCTGTGTGACAGCTCTCCAGCGACCACACAACGACTAAACAGCGACGCTGCAGCGATCGGCATCGTTGTCTGTATCGCTGCAGCGTCGCTTAGTGTGAAGGTACCTTTAGAGGCCTTCTTTCCCTTATTCTTTCCCCCAAACAGAATGAACAAATTTGGGTCTATCCACCATGAGCTGGTGGCTGCTAGGTAATCTAAGACTGCCTGTCTGACGTCGAGGGAATGAAGGGCTTTTTCTTTTGCGTTAGCGGGGTTATTACAAAATGAAGGTAACACAATTTCCTGATTTCTGTTCTTTGCAGATCCTACTTTTGGAATAAATGAGGGATCTAGTTTAAGGATTAAACTGTCCTCTCTAATCTGTAGGTATGGGTCCCTTTTACACAGGGTCTGAATTTCCCCCACCCTTTTGGCCGTGGTGACTGCCACTAAAAATGCTGTTTTACGTGTGGGGGTTGATATGGGCATATTATCAGCCGAGGCGTACGCGTCTTTACATAGGAATCTGAGGACCAAATTGAGGTCCCAGGGAGGCGTCAATTGCCTGATGGTGGGGCGCAACCTCTGAGTAGCTCGTATAAATCTGACCACCCACGGGTGAGATGCTAGGGGATAGTCAAAGAAAGAGCTAAGTGCCGAAATCTGCACTTTCAAGGTGCTTGGTTTAAGACCCTTGTTGAACCCAGCCTGCAGGAAATTTAGGATTCTAGGTATGTCAGGAGTGTCTGCCGCAACCTCAGACCTGCCACCCTTCAGACAATCTTTAAATAGATTGCCGATGTGACTGGCTTCCTGCTGGATTTAATAGTGGCTATCACTTGGTCTGATAAGCCTCTTGCCTTCAGGATGTCCCCTTCAGGATCCATGCTGAGAGATGGAGTTTCTCTGGATTCGGGTGATAAACTGGACCTTGGTGGATTACATCCTCCCTGAGAGGAAGCTCTATTGGGTTCTCGATCGCCAAGTCCGCTAGCAGAGGGAACCAGCTCCTTCTTGGCCAGTATGGAACAATCAAGATAACCTGAGCTTGATCTTCCTTGATCTTTCGTAGAACAGCTGGGATCAGTGCCAGAGGTGGAAACGCATATGAGAGGGGTTCCGTCCAGTCCTGGCTCAGGCCGTCTACCCCTTCCGGGAGGTCCAGTGGGTTTAGAGAGAAGAATCTTGAGACCTTCGAGTTTCTTCTGTTTGCAAACAGGTCTATACTGGGAGTTCCCCAACGAAGGCATAACTCCTGGAAGATATCCTGGTTGAGTTCCCACTCTGTTGCGAACCCCCGCCTTCTGCTCAAGTAGTCTGCTATGATGTTTTGAGAGCCCTCCAGGTGAATTGCAGAAATAGATAGGACCGTATTTTCCGCCCAGCGAAATATTCTTCCTGCTAGATCCTGGAGCAGATGGTGTCTTGAGCCCCCCTGATGTTTCAGGAAAACAGACCGTTGTCACATTGTCGGATAGTATCCTGACATGACATTTCGCAAGAGTATCGATTTCTTCTCAAGGCCTCCCACACCGCATACAGCTCCTTGAAGTTGGAGGAGTTGTGAATGACGTCTGCTGGCCACCTTCCTTGTAGGATCTTGCCCTTTAGATGGGCTCCCCAGCCCCATGCACTGGCATCTGTAGTGACTACCACGTATGGGGAGGTAGACCATAGTACTCCAACTCTTCGGTTCTCTGGCTGCGTCCACCAGAGGAGAGACCTTCGTACTGGATTTGTTAGCTTCAAAATACTGTCCAGTGAATACTGGCGACGATCCCATTTGGAGAGAATTAACCTCTGCAGAGGTCTTGAATGAGACTGTGCCCATCTGACGCATGGTATACAGGCCGTCATTAGACCTAGTATTCTCATAGCCATCCTTATTGAGGCTCTGTGCTCCAGTAGGATCCTGATCTGGGTCTGGATTGCCTCCAGCTTGTTTTCGGGCAGTAGGGATATCCTGCTTCTGGAGTCTAGACACACTCCCTCCCAAGAAGGTCTTCCTGTGCTCCGGAGCCAGGTCGGACTTCTGCCAGTTTATGACCCATCCTAATTGTTCCATTACCGATACAGTCCGTTTCCTGTGGGCTGATAGTGTCTCTGGCGATCTTGCTACAAGGAGAAAGTCGTCGAGATATGGAACTTATGATTCCCTGGTTTCTCAGGAAGGCGACGATCTTCGACACCAACTTTGTGAATACACGAGGTGCTGAGGCAAGCCCGAAGGGAAGGCATTGAAACTGGTAGTGACAGGTCCGGGACGGCAGAGCTACAGCAAACCTCAGAAGCCTCTGAGATGAGGGATGGACGGGGACCTGATAATAGGCACTCTTCAGGTCGAGAGTGCACATCACAGCGTCCTGGTCTATGAGGTGAATTGCTGATCGTATGGACTCCATACGGAACCTTTTGTACCTGACCCAGGCATTTAAAGGTTTCAGATTTAGTCCGGGAGTCGCCGGATGGCTTTGTGATGGAGAATAGGGAAGAGTAGTGTCCCTGGCCTACTTCTAGTGGCGGGACCGGAATTATGACTTCTGAAGAGAGCATCTCTTGCAAGTCTAACAGCATGGCAGAGCCCCGCGTGACCACTGTAGGTGCGATGTATCTTTCTGGAGGAGGGGAATAAAGCTCGATACTGTATCCCTCCGACACAGTCAGGGGGACCCCACTGATTCTGGGTGATTTGGGCCCAACTCTCTGCTAAGTGACGGAGCCTTCCCCCGATATATGTGGCGTCATTGTGTTTTGGACTTAGAGGAGGGGCTGAAGAAGAAACTCTTGTTCTTATTGTACTGGCTACGGGAACCCCTATAAGATCCTCTATTGGATCTACCCCCTCTGAAATCATACTGTCTCCTGAAGGGGAATCCTGTCCGAAAGGACTGAGACCTCTTAGGTTTTTCCTCTGGAAAACCCTACTTATTATCCTAGGCAGACTCTAGAATAGTATCTAGACGGGCCAAATACTCTTGACCCTGAAAAGGGGATTGAGCAGAGCTTGGTCTTAGAGGCATTATCTCCTGACCAGGATCTTAGCCAAACCGCCCTTCTAGCTGCGTTAGATAACGAGCCGCTTCTAGCTGAGAATCTAACCGACTCTGCTGTCATATCGGACAGAAAGGCCATGGCGGATTTCATAATAGGAAGGGAGCTCAATATGTCGGACCTCGGGGTTTTATTGGACAGATGCTCTTCCAATTGCCCCATCCATAGGTACATAGATCTGGCCACCGAAGTGGCTGCTATGTTAGTCTTAATTAGGGCCGCAGAAGATTCCCAGGCCCTTTTTAGCAGTATGTCAGCCTTTCTGTCCATGGGATCGCGCAAATTTGATGAGTCCTCAAAGGGTATGGCTGTCTTTGTGGCAACCTTTGCCACCGGAACGTCTATTTTGGGTATCTCTTCCCATAGCTTGACTTCCTCAGGCTCGAATGGTCAGCGAGCCTTAAAGTCACGAGACAGTACCAGCCGATGTTCGGCTTCCTTCCACTCTTCCAGTATCATAGCTTTAATATGCTCGCTAACAGGAAAAACTGTCTGTCGACGTGACATAAGTCCCCCGAACATCAGGTCCTGTCTGGATTGTGGCTTAGATGTCTCTTCTATCTGCATCACGCTTCGCACTGCCTGCACAAGTTCATTCGTCTCCGCCTGGAAGAGGTATTTCCTATGGTAGTCCTGGCTCCCTGAGGGGAGCTTCCCCTCTTCTTCTGAGACTGAGTCCTCTGGGTAGGACCTGTCCTCAGAACTAAACTCAGGCTCTTTCAAGTCTCGCTCCCGTCTGGCTCTCTTGCGGCCAGGGATGGGGCTGGACTGCCCTGAAATACTGGACAAGGAAGCCTGAACTTCTTCCCGGATTAGGGACCTCATCTCAGATAAAAGCGAAGATTGTTCGTCCCTCATAACCTTAGATGTGCAAGATGCACACAAGGATTTGCCATGGGATTCCGGGAGCTTCACGTGGCATATAGGGCACCTGCTGGACTTTGCAGAGACCTTGCCGGGTTTCTTAGCTGGAGCTGGAGCGGGGGGGGGGGGGGGGGGGACAGCGGGGGTTCCCTTATCCTTAAATGACATAAGATAGGGAGTAAATAGGATAGGCCTGCTTGGGCGTGCAGTGAGGGAAGTCTGCGCTATGCGCACTTACCCCTTCCTCGCCTGGCATGTCTCCTTCCATCCTTACAGTAGGTAGAGTAGTCCCCGTGCTCCGGACACTTGGACAGGAGCGCCTCTGCTGCTATGCGTTCTAGCGCTGGAGCGCACGCACTTCCCCGCTTTATGACGCCACCGGAAATGACTTTACCGGATGCCGTGATACCGGAAGTGATGTGGTTCCCTCAGAGTTTCCGGAAGACGCCGTGCAGGGCTCGACGCCGCTCTGGATGCCGCGACTCCCTGCCACCTGGAACCGCGTCCGCAGCCGAGAGCCTCCCTCTGGGAGGAGCGGCTGCCACCAGGAGCCTCGTCCCACTCCTGGTCTTTGGAGCAGAGGGACTCCCCACCTGGAGAGTTTCTACTGAGCCGCTTGACAGGGGGAAGGGTATTGGCAAGCCGCACAATCCCCCTGAGCTCCGGTAAGCCTTCGCAGCTTCTCTCATGCGTCCCTCCTTGCAGGGAGAGGAAAAACTTTGAGGATTGGGGGTGGGACATGACCTTTTAAACTCTCGTGTGTTTCCTGTCCCAGCAAAGGGGAGGAGGACGTCCTCCAGGGTGCTGTCAGGAGGGACGTCCTGGAAATAAGCAATTTTCAGTTACATGCGATGATAAAAGCAATGAATCACATTTCACAACAATCCAACAAACCATCACGGGAAGCTCCATCTTCCCCAGTGAGGATCGCATGGGTCAAGGTTTAATGCTATGGCCCTTCACAGCTACTCTCAGCTCCTAGTTGAATTGTGAAAACCCCACTGGCTGGGGTACATAGGTACAACGTCTCACAAGTACCTCCATTTGATCAGGGCCACAGGCTTTTTATTGCCACACTGCGTCTTCAGCTCTCCGTAGAACTCATGTCCCAGTATGCTGACACTCTGGCTTTACCTCTAGTATAGACACTCGTTTCCTAAAGTCCTGTTAATAATGCAATTCCTTCATTTCACTTTCCTTCAATTCGGTCTTCTGCTTCACCTGAGCAAAGTTTCATACCATCACAATGGCCCCCCTGGCCTGTACCTAGAACCTTGTCCTTTTCTGTCTCTGCCATGGCTCCTTCCTGAAATCCGGCTTTCCACTTTTTCTTCATTTTTCTTGGAATCGGACTGTCTGACATTTTGAGTCTCTCTCTTGGGTCATGAACACATTTAAATGCAGATCTTCAAGTAGCTGTACCATAGTTCAGTACTTCTCAGTTGCTAAACTGTATCTAACTGTAAACAGGAAATCTGCCACAGCTAGTGCCCATATAACTCCTCCCATCCTGGGCTAGTCCCATCTATTACTGTTTGTTGCTAGCTACATGTTGCTAGGCAACAAACAAAAACATCAACATTTCAAAACCTAGAAATGCAAATCACAAAATAGATATAACCACACTAAAAACAATGCAATGCATTATATAACAACAGATTTTTCATGGGGGATGTGCCAGGATTTCCACTTCCTTACTGCTTCGCCTTCATTTTCAGAGACTCTTTGCTCTGCACTGTTCCCATGGGGTTATACCTCCTGACATCCAGTGGAGCATTCAATTCAGATTCAAAACAAGTATCATGTAGCACCAAGGCAAGTAAATTTGCCAAAAGGCCCCGATGCCGTAACTTGACAATAAAAAAAGGGAACACCACTTCACCTAATTTATTAAAGTTGGATGAAAATCCTTTTACTGCACATTCATTAAACATAACTATAATAAAAAAGGCAACATTTCAGCCAACAAGTGGCATGTTTTTACTGTATGTTATCTGGTAGATGGAAATTAAATAAAAGGATTGTTTTGATGCCACTTTGGAGTATGACATTTTTATTCTGTTATTATATTAAAAAAAATCTATATAAATGTGTGAAATAAGGGACATATAAATTATAAGAGTGTCTTATACTTCTATAGGCACCTAATTATGGATCCATGCAAAGCACATTCTAGCCCTCACTGAATTTTACACACAGCACAGGTCAGATTAGTAGGCAGAGAAGAATAGGAAATGATTTTAAATACATGACTTAAAAAATAAATAAATAAATTAAAAAAATAGGCAACAATCCTAGCTTTAATGTTTGCTACAAACACACAGCAGAATAATATGGCAGTAAGCCCAGCTTGCACAAAAGTTCCTTAGTACTACATTGTTGAGTGTCACAAACTAAGTACAGTGGGAAAACAAGTATTTGATACACTGAAAATTTTGTAAGTTCTCCCACCTACACACAATGGAGAGGTCAGTAATTTTTATCGTAGGTACACTTCAACTGTGAGAGACAGAATCTAAAAATAAAAAACAGAAACACGGGTATTACATACCTGGTAATGTGCTTTTTCATGAGACATGATGGCACCACGAGAGGGGATCCGCCCATCAAGGACAGGAAACCTTCAAGATAAAAGGGGTGGCTCCTCTCTCCACATCAGTTGTTTTACAGAGTACGAGAGGAACTCCGCTGGTTAGTGTACACAAAAATAATACATCCGATACGGTTCTATTCACCGATACCCCAGGGAGTGTATAATACAAATAATGCTAATAATCCACCCAACTAATGACGTGATCAAAAGGGTGTGAATATAAGGGTGCCGTCATGTCTCATAAAAAAACACATTACCAGGTATGTAATACCCTTGTTTTTCCATCATACATGACGGCAGCACGAGAGAGTTACAGAGATTTGTATTCTCTTTAGGGAGGGATCACTGCTTGTAACACTCTTCTCCCAAATGTGAGATCAGGGGTAGCAGATAGGTTTAGCCTATAATGTTTAAAAAATGTAGACGGAGAGGACCAAGTGGCCGCCTTACAGATTTGGTCGATGGTAGCATCTGCTCTCTCCGCCCACGACGTCGCCATGGCCCTCGTGGAGTGGGCTTTCAGACCCTGTGGAACAACCCTGCCTGCACTACTATACGCTAGAATAATGGCCTCTCACCCATCTAGCGATAGTTTGTTTCAAGGCTTTAAGGCCCTTCCTTGACCCCTGGAATGAAACAAATAAAGCCCTCTGTTTCCTCCAGGATTTTGTCATCTCTAAATACTGTAGGATACATCTCCTGACATCTAGGCAATGGAGTCTCTCCTCTTTCTTGTTACTAGGATTGGGACAGAAAGAGGGTAGGGTTATATCCTGAGCCCTATGGAATCTCGATACCACTTTAGGGAGATATGCCGGATCTAATTTTAATACAACCCTATCGTCCATAATTTGTGTGTAAGGGGGGTCAGCTGACAACACGTGTAAATCCCCAACCCTACGGGCCGATGTAAGTGCCACTAACAAAGCTGTCTTTAATGTTAGTACTTTATCTGATGTTGTATTTAACGTCTCAAAGGGGCTTTCTGTCAAAACTGTCAACACTAAATTTAGATCCTATTGTGGAGGAGTAGGGGATGGAACAGAGTCAGCTCTACTACAGGCTCGGATAAACATCACCACCCACCTATTGCTTGCCAGGTCACAGTTGAATAAGGCTGCTAAGGCTGAAATGTGTACTTTGAGGGTACTAACAGCTAATCCCAGATCTAAGCCCTTTTGCAGAAACTCCAGTATTGCCACTATCGGGACCTCCCCTTCCAGTATTGGCCCTGAGCTGGACAGGAATTTCTTCCATATTCTCCCATAGATCTTGGTCGTTACTGGTTTTCTGCTACTAAGCAAGGTGGATATTAAACCAGCTGAGAACCCTTCTTTCTCTAACAACGACAGTTCAAATGCCAGGCTGTCAAATGTAGCCCGGAATTCTGCGGGTGGTTGAAAGGACCCTGTGTTAGAAGGTCCTGGTCTTCCGGGAGAACCCACGGGTCCGTCACTGACATCACTCTCAGACAGTAAAACCATGGTCTTTTCGGCCAGAAGGGAGCTATTACAATTACCCTGGCCTTGTACTCCCTGATCTTCTTCAGAACTGCTGGGATTACACATATCGGTGGGAAGGCATACAGGAGTCCTGACGTCCATTCTATGCTGAAGGCGTCTACTGCCAACGGCCTGTCTGCTGGGTTCAGGGAGCAGAACTTTTGAACTTTTTTGTTGGCTTTTGAGGCAAAGAGGTCTACACGGGTCTTCCCCACATGTGCACTATCCGTTGAAAAATTGACTTTTTTAGGGACCATTCCCCTTGCCTTAAGTGGTTCCTGCTTAAAAAGTCTGCCTTTATATTGTCCACACCTCGAATATGCAGGGCCGATAATGAGAGGAAATGCCTTTCAGCTAGAGTCATGAGTCTTTTGGTCATGAGCATCAGTGACCGAGAACGGGTGCCCCCCTGGTGGTTCACATATGCGACCGATGTTCGGTTGTCCGATAGGACTCTCACATGATGCCCTGTCAAGTGTGGAAGTAATCTCTCTAGTGCCTTTTCGATTGCTAGGAGTTCCCACTCGTTTGAGGATAGATTTTTCTCCTCTTGAGCCCAGGGATCTTGGACCCATAGTGTGTCTGAGTGAGCTCCCCACCCCCATGGACTGGCGTCCGTTGTGATTACTTTGGAGGCCGTGTATGTCCAGGGAACTCCTCTCGGAGATGACTATCTGTAACCACCATCTGAGTGATTGGAGTACAGAGTGGGAGAATGAGCTTCTGCTCTAGCTGCCCCTGAAGTTCCAGGTCGATCTGCAGCACACACCATTGCAGTTTTCTTGCATGGAACTGGGCCCATTTTACTGCCGGTATGCAGGAGGTTAGGGACCCTAACACTGACATGGCTCTTCTTAAAGTCATTTCTGTTTTTTTTAACGTGGTCATAATCATTTTTGATCTTTTCCTCTTTTTACTCTGGGAGGCGACATTCCTGCGCCACAGAGTCTACCGTTATCCCTAGGAAATTCTGGACCATTGCTAGCTCTAGTTTGGATTTCTTGAGGTTCAGTTGCCATCCTAGTGTCTGTAGAGTGTCCATCACTATTCTGACCTGCTCCTGACAGTGAGAAAAGTTTTTCCCCACTATCAGGAAGTCGTCTAAGTAGAGTATTCTCAGAGTATCTTTTTCTCTGAGATGTGCTGTGACCTCTGCAATCAGTTTTGTAAATACCCGTGGGGCTGTTGCTATCCCAAAGGGCAGAGCCCTGTACTGAAAGTGACGCAGCTGGGACCCCATCTGAACTGCCACTCTGAGAAACTGACGATCTTGCTGTCTGATTGGCACGTGATAATAAGCATCCTTGAGGTCTAGGACGGACATGTAACACTGAGGATATAGGCGCTTCACTGCTGATTTTATTATTTCCATTTTGAACTATGGAATTATTAGATATTTGTTGAGGCCCTTTAGATTTATTGTTGTCCTCCAAGAATTGTCTGGGGTTTTTTTATGAGAAAAAGGGGGGAGTAAAATCCTTTCATCCTTTCCTCTATTGGAACTTCTTCCAAGACGTGTTTGTCTAGGAGTGATATTATTTCTCCTTCCAGACTGTCTTGTTTCTCTTGGGAGGACTGTACCGGGGTCTGCATATATCTTCTTGGAGGCCAGTGGTGGAATTTTAGTTTTAGGCCTGATCCTATGATCTGACGGATCCATACGCTGGATGAGATCCTCTCCCAGGCTGGAAGGAAGTGTGAGAGCCTCCCTTCCACCTGAGAAGGACCGTCACTGGGAAGGTTTCTTGGTGTCCCTGGGGGACTTGCCAAAATAGAAGCCTTTTCCTCCCCTGGATCGCTTGTCCAAGTTGCTCCTGTCTCGGTCTCTAAACTGCTGCCTTCAGAATCTTCGGCCTCTCTGAAAGGAGCGCCGAAAGGGCTGAAATGGCTGCTTTGGAAAATTTTTCTTTTTGTCACCGGCTTTCTCCAACACCTCGTCTAATGCCGATCCAAACAGAAGTTCCCCTCACAAGGCAAAGAGCAAAGCTTCATCTTTGCCTGTGTATCTCCTGGCCAGCATTTAAGCCATACCGCACGGCGTCCTCTGTTGGCTAAAGCTGCTGACTTTGCTGCCAGTCTAGCCGAGTCTGCTGATGCTTCAGCTAGAAACACTGTCGCGGCTCTCATGGTTGGTATTGCCTCTAGGATAGTTTCTCTGGGAACTTTTTGTTCTACCTGTTCCTCCAGGTTGTCTATCCAGATTTTAAGGGATCTGGCTACACAAGTGGCCGCGATAGCTGGCCTTAGTGCCCCTGCTAAGACTTCCCATGCTGTTTTCAGGGAACCGTCCACTTTTCTATCCAGAGGTTCTTTTAGAGAACCTAAATCCTCGAATGGCAGGGAGGATTTTCTGGCAACTTTTGAAATTGCCACATCAATTTTTGGGGCTCTATCCCAAGATGAGGACGCCTCCTCTTCAAAAGGATATCTTCTCTTTAGGGAGGTGGTTATTTGGGACCTTTTTTCCGTTTTTTGCCATTCCCTTTTAATCAGTTCTTGTAGCTGTTCATTAATAGGGAATGACCTCCGTTTTCTCTTTTGCAGACCACTGAACATAAGTTCTTGGGCTGTTTTTTTTGTCTTCTCATCTACCAGCCCCATGGTAGAGCGAACAGCTTTTATAAGCTTGTCCGTAGCCTCTGCTGGAAATGTATCTTCCTCCTCTGAGCTACTATCTGAGCAGCGAGCTGTATCCGAGTTCCCCTCTGACTCTGAGGAATCTCTTTGGGATGCTACTGAGGGGCTGGATCTGTCCCTAGATCTGGTATCTGTGACGGCTGTCTGCAATGCTTTTACAGACCTGCAGACCTCGGATTGGATCAGTGATCTTAGACTCTCTGTAAAGGAGGGTGTTTCCTCCGCTACCGTCTTGTTAATGCAATCCTGACACAGATTTTTATTCCAGGATGGTTTTAACGCTTTTTTGCATAAGGGACATTCCTTGTTTTTAGCCTTTGATTTACACTTCTTGGGGACCTCCTATACTCCACCCCCCCAAATATATGTAAGAAAAAAGGGGAGAGACGGAGATAAGAGAAGAGAAAAGAACAGACATTAGCGTGCTGGACTTTCTCGCAGTTCACTCACCACTCGGACGCTTTCAAAGTACGGGTACCGGATCCGGAGGTTGGCTGGTTCTCTCCGTGTCTCCCAATGAGACCAGGGACCCCTCCTTGGCATTGGGTTCTGTCCATACGCTGTCCGAGCGGCTTCTGCTGCTGCCATGGCGGATCTGGCTCTTCTCACTTGAGCGAGACCGCCTCTCCTGCACCTCTTGCTGTGGCATTAAATGTTCTGGTGAAAAGCTCTCCATCTTACACAATACCACGTGACAAGAGCAGTCACCTTCAACCTGGCCTGGTTTAGTGACACAGGGCAGCACTTCTGGTTCGTTTAAAAAAAAAAAAGGAAGTGAATCTATTTAATGGACAACCTGGTTGATCCTGCCATTACTGGTCGCTTCAGTAGTCAGGTGCCTGTGCGCACCTGTCCTGATTGATTACATCTATGAACACCGGAAGTGGTGCAGGCACGATCAGCCAGGTAATCAATCACCTGGCTGGTCCTGCCTCAGCCACCCAGTCTCAGCTGGTAATTTAATTCATTTGTGTCTCCTATGCGCGCCGCCGGTAGTTACGTCCGGTGCGCGCTACTTAATCAACTCTTTCCCCTTGTTGATCCTGCTTCCCAGCGCCAGCATCTGCGCATCATCTTCTATGCGCACACCCGGCCACTACTTCCGGTGTGCGCTGGAACTCCTGGTCCCCCTGCCCCTTCGCCTGCAACTAAGGTTCCGAGTGCTGCCGAATCCCGGATGAAGCCCATGCGCGTGCGCACTTACTGCTTCCGGCCGCACGACACACGCGCTGAGAAGAAACTTCACCATGTCCTGGGTTCCTGGTCACCGGAATGAAGCTGCAGCACATACACCGCTCTCCTCCCTGCGGTCACCTACTTACAGGTACTCCATACAGGGAAGGAGAGGGAAGGAGGGGGAGGAAAACCCCCCTTTCAGCACTCAACAGGGAGGGTTCAATACCTTCCGAGGAGACTTACCTAGCCTGGGCACCGATGTGTCTCACAGGCTGCATCGCCACCATGGATAACAGGGAGGGCACTATAACTGTGACCTCCGTGGATCCCAAGGGAGCAGCAGGTTTTATGGTCACAGGGAGGTTACTGTTGTGAATTCTGCTTTTGGGCTCCCTCCGGTGGTTGTAGGTGGTAATGCAGTTGTCCCTGAGTTGCAGTCCTGGTCAGGTGTATCTGCTGATTGCAGTTCTGACTGGGGTATTTAAGCGTGCAGGATTCATTAGTCCTTGCCAGTTGTCCATGGTTGTTGGGAGGTTTTGGTCCTGGTTTGGTTCCTTCTGCCTTATCAGCAAAGATAAGTGTCTGGTTTTGTTTCTGCGGCACACCCCACGGCTACATCTAGTTGCGGTGTTAGTTCAGGTTTTGCGGTCAGTACAGTTTCCACCTACTCCAGAGAAAGTTCATGCGGCTCCAAAGTCACCGGATCATAACAGTACAACTGGCCCACTATGAGTTAAATGCATCTCAGAAGAAGGGAAGAAAGGTGTTGAGTCATTTTTTTTTCTTCTGCAGTTTGCTTTGCCTTTTCTTCCCTCTTTTTCTCTGGGTGGCTAAGGAGTCTTGTGTTAGCATGGAGGTTCAGGAATTAGCTTCTCGTGTAGACCAGCTTGCTGCTAGGGTGAGTTTTAAAAACAACTGTAAACTGTTTTTTGCTTTGAGACCTCGATCCTCTGGGGATTCTATTCAGCAGGTTAAAAATCGTAATTTCCCTGCTGCGTGGTGATCCACAGGATTGGGCATTTTCCCTGGAATCTGGGAATCCGGCTTTGTTTAATGTAGATTCCTTTTTTCAGGCTTTAGGACTATTATATGATGAACCTAATTCTGTGGATCAAGCGGAGAAGACCTTGTTGGCCCTATCTCAGGGTCAAGAGGCAGCAGAATTGTATTGTCAGAAATTTAGAAAATGGTCTGTGTTGACTAAATGGAATGATGATGCTTTGGCTGCAATTTTCAGAAAGGGTCTTTCTGAATCCGTTAAAGATGTTATGGTGGGGTTTCCCACGCCCGTCGGTCTGAGTGATTCTATGTCTTTGGCCATTCAGATTGATCGGCGCTTGTGGGAGCGCAGAACTGTGCGCGCTGTGGCGTTGTCCTCAGAGCAGAGTCCTGAGCCAATGCAGTGTGATAGGATTCTGTCTAGGACAGAACGACAAGGACTCAGACGTCAGAATAGGTTGTGTTATTATTGTGGCGACGCTTCTCATGTCATTTCAGTCTGCCCTAAACGGACAAAGAGGATCGCTAGTTCATTTACCATCAGTACTGTACAACCTAAATTTCTGTTATCGGTGTCCCTGATCTGCTCATTGTCATCATTTTCTGTCTTGGCGTTTGTGGATTCAGGCGCCGCTTTGAACTTAATGGACCTTGAGTTTGCCAGGCGTTGTGGTTTCCCCTTGCAGAACCTTATTCCTTTAAGGGGCATTGATGCAACACCTTTGGCTAAAAATAAGCCCCAGTTTTGGACACAGGTGACCATGAACATGGCGCCAGCCCATCAGGAAGATTGTCGATTTCTGGTATTGCATAATTTACATGATGCTATCGTGTTGGGTTTTCCGTGGTTGCAGGTACATAATCCTGTGTTGGATTGGAAGTCTATGTCTGTGACTAGTTGGGGTTGTCAGGGGGTTCATAATGATGTGTGTTTAATGTTCATCTCCTCTTCTTCCTCTTCCGAAATTCCAGAGTTTTTGTCTGATTTTCAGGATGTATTCGATGAGCCCAAGTCCAGTTCTCTTCCACCGCACAGGGACTGTGATTGTGCTATTGATTTGATTCCAGGCTGTAAGTTT
The DNA here is from genome assembly GCF_051348905.1 of Ranitomeya variabilis. Lineage (NCBI taxonomy): Eukaryota > Metazoa > Chordata > Amphibia > Anura > Dendrobatidae > Ranitomeya > Ranitomeya variabilis. The sequence goes on along the minus strand of NC_135232.1, from coordinate 221,506,736 downwards.
CCTAAGGGCCGACTCATCAACCTGTCTGTGCCTGAACATACCGCTATGCAGAGTTATGTTAAGGAGTCTTTGGAGAAAGGGCATATTCGGCCATCTTCTTCACCGATGGGAGCGGGATTTTTTTTTGTTGCTAAGAAGGATGGCTCCTTGAGACCCTGTATTGATTATCGCCTCTTGAATAAGATCACGGTCAAGTTTCAATACCCTTTACCTTTGCTTTCTGATCTGTTTGCTAGGATTAAGGGGGCTAGTTGGTTTACGAAGATTGACCTTCGAGGGGCATATAATCTTGTTCGTATTAAGCAGGGTGACGAATGGAAAACTTCGTTCAATACGCCCGAAGGCCATTTTGAATACCTTGTGATGCCGTTCGGGCTCACTAATGCTCCATCTGTTTTTCAATCTTTCATGCATGATATCTTCCGGACTTATATTGATAAATTCTTGATTGTATATTTGGACGATATTTTGATTTTTTCTGATGATTGGGAGTCTCATGTGGAACAGGTCAGGATGGTATTTCTGATCCTTCGTGACAATGCTTTGTTTGTGAAGGGGTCTAAGTGTCTCTTTGGGGTGCAGAAGGTTTCTTTTTTGGGTTTTATTTTTTCTCCTTCATCTATTGAGATGGATCCGGTTAAGGTTCAGGCCATTCATGATTGGATCCAGCCCACATCCGTGAAGAGCCTTCAGAAATTTTTGGGTTTTGCAAATTTTTATCACCGTTTCATTGCTAACTTTTCCAGCGTGGTTAAACCCTTGACCGATTTGACGAAAAAAGGCGCTGATGTGGCGAATTGGTCCTCTGCGGGTGTTTCTGCCTTTCAGGAGCTTAAACGTCGATTTACTTCTGCTCCGGTGTTGCGACAACCGGATGTTTCCCTTCCGTTTCAGGCTGAGATTGACGCTTCTGAGATTGGCGCAGGGGCCGTTTTGTCCCAGAGGGATCATGTTTTTTCCTTGACGAAACCGTGTGCATTCTTTTCCCATAAATTTTCGCCTGCTGAACGCAATTATGATGTCGGCAATCGGGAGTTGTTGGCTATGAAGTGGGCATTTGAGGAGTGGCGACATTGGCTTGAGGGAGCCAAGTACCGTATTGTGGTCTTGACCGATCATAAGAATTTGATTTACCTCGAGTCTGCCAAGCGGCTAAATCCTAGACAGGCTCGATGGTCCTTGTTTTTTTCCCGTTTTGATTTTGTGGTCTCGTATCTTCCGGGTTCCAAGAATATTAAGGCTGATGCCCTTTCTAGGAGTTTTTTGCCTGATTCTCCTGAGGTCCTTGAACCGGTCGGCATTCTGAAAGAAGGGGTGGTTCTTTTTGCTATTTCCCCTGATTTACGACGGGTTCTTCAGGAATTTCAGGCTGACAGACCTGATCGTTGTCCAGTGGGGAAACTGTTTGTTCCTGACAGATGGACTAGTAGAGTCAATTCTGAGGTTCACTGTTCTGTGTTGGCTGGTCATCCTAGTATTTTTGGTACCAGAGACTTGGTTGGTAGGTCCTTTTGGTGGCCTTCTTTATCACGTGATGTGCGTTCTTTTGTGCAGTCCTGTGGGACTTGTGCGCGGGCCAAGCCTTATTGTTCCCGTGCTAGTGGGTTGCTTTTGCCATTGCCGGTCCCTGAGAGGCCCTGGACGCATATTTCTATGGATTTTATTTCTGATCTTCCGGTTTCCCAGAGGATGTCGGTTATCTGGGTTGTTTGTGACCGGTTTTCTAAGATGGTTCATTTGGTGCCTTTGCCTAAATTGCCTTCCTCTTCAGATTTAGTTTCGTTGTTTTTTCAGCATGTGGTTCGTTTGCATGGTATTCCGGAGAATATTGTGTCTGACAGAGGTTCCCAGTTTGTTTCTAGGTTTTGGCGGGCCTTTTGTGCTAGGCTGGGCATTGATTTATCTTTTTCCTCTGCATTTCATCCTCAGACAAATGGCCAAACCAAGCGAACTAATCAGACCTTGGAGACTTATTTGAGATGCTTTGTGTCTGCTGATCAGGATGATTGGGTGGCCTTCTTGCCATTGGCCGAGTTTGCCCTTAATAATCGGGCTAGTTCGGCTACTTTGGTTTCGCCTTTTTTTTGTAATTTTGGTTTTCATCATCGTTTTTCTTCTGGGCAGGTTGAGCCTTCTGACTGTCCTGGTGTGGATTCGGTGGTTGACAGGTTGCAGCAGATTTGGGCTCATGTGGTGGACAATTTGGTGTTGTCTCAGGAGGAGGCTCAACGTTTTGCTAACCGTCGTCGCTGTGTTGGTTCCCGGCTTCAGGTTGGGGGATCTGGTCTGGTTGTCTTCCCGTCATGTTCTTATGAAGGTTTCTTCTCCTAAGTTTAAGCCTCGGTTTATTGGTCCTTATAGGATTTATGGGATTATTAATCCGGTGTCTTTTCGATTGGCGCGTCCGGCCTCTTTTGCTATCCATAATGTCTTCCATAGATCTTTATTGCGGAAATAGGTGGTACCCGTTGTTCCCTCTGTTGACCCTCCGGCCCCTGTGTTGGTTGATGGGGAGTTGGAGTATGTGGTTGAGAAGATTTTGGATTCTCGTTTTTCGAGGCGGAGGCTTCAGTATCTTGTCAAATGGAAGGGTTATGGCCAGGAGGATAATCCTTGGGTTTTTGCCTCTGATGTCCATGCTGCTGATTTGGTTCATGCTTTTCATCTGGCTCGTCCTGATCGGCCTGGGGGCTCTGGTGAGGGTTCGGTGACCCCTCCTCAAGGGGGGGGGGTACTGTTGTGAATTCTGCTTTTGGGCTCCCTCCGGTGGTTGTAGGTGGTAATGCAGTTGTCGCTGAGTTGCAGTCCTGGTCAGGTGTATCTGCTGATTGCAGTTCTGACTGGGGTATTTAGGCGTGCAGGATTCATTAGTCCTTGCCAGTTGTCCATGGTTGTTGGGAGGTTTTGGTCCTGGTTTGGTTCCTTCTGCCAAATCAGCAGAGATAAGTGTCTGGTTTTGTTTCTGCGGCACACCCCACGGCTACTTCTAGTTGCGGTGTTAGTTCAGGTTTTGCGGTCAGTACAGTTTCCACCTACTCCAGAGAAAGTTTTTCTTTAAGAAGATCCCCTACGCTGCACTCATTACCTTTATTAATTGCACCTGTCTGAACTCATTACCTGTATAAAAGACACCTGTCCAAATGCTCAAATCACACTTTAACCTCTTCACCATGCCCATGGCCAAAGACTAAGGCCAAAGAGCTGTCCAAGAACACCAGAGACAAAATTGTAGACCTGCACAAGGCTGGGATGGGCTACAGGACAATAGGCAAGCAGCTTAGTGAGAAGGCAACAACTGTTGCCACAAGTATTAGAAAATGGAAGAAACACAAGATGACTGTCAATCTTCCTCAGTCTGGGGCTCTATGCAAGATCTCTTGAGAAAGGTCGGGATTCAGCCCAGAACTACACATGAATACCTGGTCAACAACCTGAAGATAGCTGGGACCACAGTCTTAAACATTACCGTTAGTAGGCCTGTTTCACCAGTCCTGATATTTCCAGTATCTGAGAAATCAGTGTACATGTGTGTCATACATGTGTCACCCGTGTGCAGCATCAGTACAACACGTATCGGCGCCAGGGAAGCTGTGGTACGGTTAGCGCTGTTCCCCAGTGCTAGGTGGCTGGGTGCTGAAGACGGCTCACATCATTGTCTCCTGCTCTGTCGATGATCAGCGCGAATAGGGGATAATATCGAGAGTTACATTCAACTGATATCAGTGAGAGAAGGTGGCGGCTGATCGGAGTATTCATCAGTCGCCGCCTGCGCTATAAATAAATGAAAAAAAAACGGCGTGGGTTCATCTGTATTTTTGATAACTAAGCAGGCAAAACTGACAGTAAGACTGGTTATCAAGAACAGAGGGTTACCCATGTTTTGTTTTTTTATTTAAATTATTGAAATAAAAAAAAACTGGCATGGGGTCACCCCCCATTTTTGACAACCAGCCCTGCTAAAGTAGACAGCTGGTAGGAGGCTGGTATTTTCAGGCTGGTAAGGGGCCATGGATATTGACCCCACCAGCCTAAAAATAGCACCCTGCAGCCACCCAAAAAAGGCACATCTATAAGATGTGCCAATTCTGGCGCTTCGCCCAGCTCTTCCCACTTGCCCTGTAGCGGTGGCAAGTGGGATTCATATTTGTGGGTTGATATCACCTTTGTATTGTCTGGTGACATCAAGCCCATGGCTTAGTAATAGAGAGGCATCTATAAGACACCTATCCATTTCTAATCCTATAGTTGTAAATAAACACACAGCAAGTCTTTTATTTGAAATAAAATCAAAATACACTTCCATTTTTATTTAAAAATAAGTTATACTTACCTAACACCCATTCCATTGAAGCCCTTGTCTCCTGTAATAAAACAAACATTTTTAAAAAATCCCTCACCTGTCCATCGTTCTGTCCCACACTATAATCCATGTCTGGGAATTGATAGTTTTCAACTTGAATGGTGCCAAGAGGAGATCGTCCAGGCTGAGAACCACTGATGAATGAGCTGCCATGACCAGCGGTAACGTCATCGAGGTTACCGCCGACCACTGAGGCTGCATCCCAAGCCGGGTTGAACTGCGGTGACCTCAGCACCGTGAGAAAAAGTAACGGAGTTCTCCGCAGTACAGCTTGACTGAGAATGCAGCCTCAGTGACCAGCGGTAATCTCAATGTCATCGCTGATCACTGATGCTCACAGCAGCTCATTTATCAGTGGTTCTCAGCCTGAACAATGAGCGGTCTTCATCACTCAGCGCTGGGAAACAGAGCTAACAATATCACTGATTCCCTTACGCCGTACGTGTGCTACTGATGACACACAGATGTAATCAGAGTGCGGGGCGTTTTGCGGCTCATGCTGTTAAAAAACGGACATAGTGTACTCTGCCCACGGATACACGGTCTGTGGAAACACACTGGGATGTGCACAGACCCATTTTACGGTACGTGTGAAAATTGTCACCACACATACCAGACACACTGATGTGTGAAAGAGGCCTAACAATACATGGTCATGGATGAAAATCCTGCAGGGCAAGCAAGTTTCCCCTGCTCACATCAGCACATGTCCAGGCCCGTTTGAATTTTGCATTTCTGTGATTAACGATAGGTACTCTGGACGCATGCAGAGTAGGTGGAGCGTAGGCGGAGCTTCAGGGAGGAAGAAAGGAGGAAGTAGGCAGCCATCCGTAGTCCTCCTGAACGCAATTATGAAACAAGCCTAAGAAGCATTTCAAATTCCTTGCGTGGCCTAATCAGTCTCCAGACCTGAACCCAATAGAAAATCTTTGGAGGGAGCCAAAACTCAATGTTGCCCAGCGACAGCCCCAATACCTGAAAGATCTGGAGAAGATCTGCATAGAGGAGTGGGCCAAAATCCCTGCTGCAGTGTGTGCAGGAAACATCTGACATCTGCAATTGCAAACAAAGGTTTCTGCACCAAATATTAAGTTCAGTTTTTCTATTGTATCAAATACTTTTATGCAATCAAATGCAAATTAATTATGTAAAAATCATTAAAAAAAAAAAAAAATTTTGTAAGGTTCTGTTTCTCACAGTTGAAGGTTACCTACGATAAAAATTACAAACCTCTTCATTCTTTCTAAGTGGGAAAACTTGCAAAATTGGCAGTGTATCAAATACTTATTTTCCTCACTGTATATGTAAGGCCCCTTTCACACATCAGTTTTTTGCCATCAGTCACAATCCGTCGAATTTTGAAGAAAACGGATCCGGCGACTGATAACGCCGGATCCGTTTTTTTTCTCATAGACTTGTATTAGCGACGGATGGCCTCACGTTTCATCCGTCGTTCGCCAGATCTGTCGAAAATGGTTTGTCAATGGCTGGAGACAACGGTCATAGTAATGTTTTTGGAGTTCGTCTAAAAAAAAAAACGGACAGCGACAGATCCATCGCCGTCCGTCGTTTGCTAGAATGGAAGCCTATGGGCGCCGGATCTGTCAAATGACAGAAACCAGCGACGGATTAAGTTTTTTTTAAACTGAGCATGCTCCGATTTTTTAAGATCCAATTAGCTGGATCAGCTAGTTGGATGCAGTGAAAAAACGGATCCGTCGCATCAGTTTGGCACAATATGCAACGGATCCGTTTTTATCAAAATTCAATGGCAAAAAACTGATGTGTGAAAGGGGCCTAAGCAATAGTTTTGTGGTTTTTTTTGTTTTTCATGTGAATTGGTATCTGCATTAATAGCTTTGACAAATCAATTACGGATAAGAAAACTCATGGCTCGAAGCCAAAGAGCAAAGTGTACATTTTGTTTTACATACAACTGTAGTTTGCATAACACAAGAATACACAGAAGTAATGTATGCAAATTTATCAGAATGTAAATATTTAGTTAAGATAACAGTTTCACTGGATGGTAGTTTAGAGATAAACCATATGTCTTGCTATTACAGAAAAATATTACTTCCTTCAGAAAAGAAGAGTTCACAATCAATAACCATATAATAATAGAAGATGAATGCTTCTAGACCAGGGGCGTGCAATTAATTTTCCTGAGGGGCCACATGAGAGACACTGACATGGTCTGTTGTGGAATGCCAAACCAATATACAGAAACTGTGTTCAATATTAATATTTTATTTTGACAGGGAAGACTACGGGGGCGCATTATACTAAAAGGAGGACTTTGAGGGTCCATTATACTTCTGCTATGGGGCCCCATGACTTCTATGTACACTCCTGGTGTGTACAGTATAATGATTTATTTTTTCTACACATTAAAGAACATTGGACGAACAGGGGACATATACCAGATGGGGGATATACAACAGGGTGGGGCCCAGGATGCGGGAAATATATATATATATATATATATATATATATATATATATATATATATATATATATATATATATATATATATATAATCAGAATGGGAGGGCCCCAATCCAAATCTTGCACTGGGGCAAGTTTTTTTATTGATACCATTTTGATCGCTTTTTAAAGCATTTTTTGTAGTATTGTGTAGACCAAATAAACACAATTTTGGCGGTTTTAATTTTCTACCGTTTGCCAATTGGGTAAATAATTTTCATATTTTGATACACAGACTTGCCTGGACGCAGTGATAGTAAGTGTTTGTTTTATTTTATTAACTATGGGGGGGGGGGGGATTTGAACTTGTTTTTTTCTTTCATAAGTGTAAAAAAAAAATAATCATCACTGCACTTGTTAGTCCCCTCAGGGGACCTGAACCTGTGATCGTCTGATCACCTATGCTATCTGCATCAATATCAAAGTAATGCTGCATATAGTAAAAATCACAGTCTCCTTTGAAGCCCAGTCTGGATTTCAAGAGAGCGCCATAATGAAAGGCATGGAGTTCTTAAGTAGAGCCCTGGCTGTCATAGCAACCTATGGGCATCCTACAATAACGTGATGGGCATGACAGTGGCAGTTAAAAGGTTACCAGTCGCAGTCAGAGCTCCACTTCACCCTTGGCTGTTAGAGACAGGTCTTGGCTGTAACACACAGCCATCACCTGCTGGGTATGGGGTGGGCTCAAGTTTGTGAGCCCGCTGCATACACCGGCTAACGAATTGTGACGTACATGTACAGCAGATATCGGTAAGGGGTTAATTTTATTGCTTATACCTGTCTGCTGTAACCTGCCAGAGATTAAGCTACTCCCTGTCAACAGAGCAACAGTTCCTCTTCCTGTTGACAGGGTGGGACTACTGGTGTCATGCTGACAACTGGCTCTTAATTGGGAACTTTTTTTAAAGGGATTGTCCACTATTTCGGACAAACCCTTCTCAATCACTATGTTACTCCTTAGAAAATAATAGCCACTCTACTCTCCTACGGTGTGGGCGCTGTTCCAATGGTGTCGGCATTGCCTCTCACTACAGCCAATCAGCGGCCATTTCACTATCCCCTCCTTTGGACAAATCAGACATCCAGAGGTAGCGAAGACCTACCGACTTCCCCCAGATGGCACAATTCTGACCTCCTCCCCTGGACTTCTCACAGTAGGTGTTGGGCAGTGAGACTTGTGTGACCTGGTTATACACATCAGTCTTACGGTATCGCACGGGGAAAGCCGGGTCCAAGTTTCACTGGCTGTTTCTTCTTTTTCCACTCTATGACACTGCCGGCTTATGACTAATCATACAATAACGTACAACCTTTTAGCATTTTTGTGGTAAAGTGGAGAAGGCCATTGTCAAACATTTGTCAGCAGCTTATCTACCTGTAAAATAAGAGGAATTGGTGTTTTAATTTAAATTGCTCGATCGCCATCACCCCTGGGGGGGAGTCCAGAGCCTCCTATACATAGCAGAATGCAGGCCACTACAGCCAAAACCTGAAGGCCAACTAGTGTGTACAGGGCCCTTGCACTCGTGCCGTGTAAATAGATCAGAGAACTCTACAGAGCTCCAAACCATGGTGTCTCAGGCTACTTTCACACTAGCGTCGGGCCGAGGTTACCGACGCTAGCGTTCTCTGCGCCGCACAACGGGGGCAGCGGATGCATTTTTCCAGCGCATCCGCTGCCCCATTGTGAGGTGCGGGGAAGCGCGGGGAGGTGGGGGCGGAGTTCCAGCCGCGCATGCGCGGTCGGAAAAAGCAGACCGTCGGCAGCAAAAACGTTACATGTAGCGTTTTTTGCAGCCGACGGTCCGCCACAACACGGCGCAACCGTCGCACGACGGTTGCGACATGTGCCAATACGTCGCAAATGCGTCGCTAATGTTAGTCAATGGGAAAAAAACGCATCCTGCAAGCACTTTTGCCGGATGCGTTTTTTTGCCAAAACGACGCATTGCGACGTATTGAAAAAAACGCTAGTGTGAAAGTAGCCTCAGGCGTCCTATGACCGAGACCTTATACGACAGATCAGTAAATCTGTACCTACAAAACACAAAATGCAACTTGTAAACATATTTTTTTTATTCTCACCTGAAACATTTAGCACTTAAGTGGCACCTTCAAGTCCAGCGGACTGACATTTTTAGAAGTCAGATCTAAGCCATTTTCATTTCATGCTGTACAAAACTCACCTGAGCAGGTATAATGTAATCAGCAACATCCCAGATCCTGAAGTCCAGGTCCGACGTGTTTGTTGCCGCCACTCCTTTCACTTTAGAGGTGACGGAGCTGACTACAGTGTCAAACTCCTGGTAGCCTTTCTCCCAGACAAACACCCATCTGCAAATGAAGAAACAATGGAGCAGGGATTGCTTTAAAATGATAACACTGGACTAACTTACCCCCACATTTATACCAAGGCTGTAATGGAGGAGGGGAATGTCACATTCTCTTTGTAATAGGAAATTAATCATGCTTCATGGCAATGTCTAAAGCGCTGTGGAATATGATGGTGCTATATAATATTAATAACTTTTGTAGAACAAAATAACGTATGAGTACATTACTGGATCCCATTATGGGTGCATCGAGGTTGCTCGTTCTATAATAGATCCAGGACTGTATCGTAGCATTTCAAACTTTCGGTCCAGACACTTCAATATTGCTTACTGTAATTGTTTTTAAAGCACCGCAACCCCCCCCCCATTAAATGTGACTATAGATTTGTAATGTATGGCCACCATACATGTGCTTCCTTCCATCTAAATATGTCAGATTAGTGTGTGCTTCCTTCTTCATCCCCAAAAATGGCTGCCACATAAGCATAGGAAGCAACGTGGTAAGTGTACACCATGCCTGCCACTGCTAAGCTGCAGAATGGACATAGCACCATCGCTATCTGCATTGGTCCATAAGACCCCAATGCAAAGGCAGAGAAGACCACAGACCTCTCACTATCCCACAGTGCTCCCCATGCCTCTATAGTGGCCAGGCCAATTTGGGGAAGAAGAAAATAAGATACTGGTATGACAGAAAGGCAACAGAATGGAGGACATCAGGGATGGAGATTTTTAATTTGAAATGTTTTCGTACACTTAAGTCTACAGTCATTCTGTGAGACCGCAGACTTATGAATCCCCCAGTGCATACATTGATGCGGGGATTCACCGATTTCTGAGCCTGGTAGAGGAGGGCATCTATGCATTATACATACTCCTGACCACAGCCGGACTGGTGGGCGTGGCCTTGCACCATACCCTTGTATTGAGCTAGGCCACACCCACTAGACGGGTTCTAGTAAGGAGTATGTATAACACAAATACCCTCCGGTCCCGGCGAATCCTTGCAGCACACATAGTACGTGCGCTGAGGGGGGATTCATAAGTCGGTAGTCACACAGTACCTGCTGACTTATCAATTTAGACCAGACAACCCCTTTAAGGTTGGGAGAGGAGAGACACTTTCGTATTGCCATATTGTACAAAACAGGATACTAACAAGAAGCCCCAGCTAGATAGTGTCAAGCAAAATAAAAAAGTGCAACACTGTACGCAAATAATTACGTCATACACTACCAACATAAGTAATGCAATTACAGCTTTAAGGCTGTGTGCACACGTAGCAGATTTTTTGCGTTTTTTTGCGTTTTTTCGTTATAAAAACGCTATAAAACCGCAAAAAAAATGCGAACATTAAGCATTCTATGTAACAGAATGCAATCCGCATTTTTTGTGCACATGCTGCATTTTTTTCCTGAGCGGAATCGCAATCCAGAATAAAACGCAGCATGTTCATTAAAATTGCGGAATCGCGGCGATTCTGCACACCTAGGAGTGCATTGATCTGCTTACTTCCCGCACGGGGCTGTGCACACCATGCGGGAAGTAAGCAGATCAAGTGCGGTTGGTACCCAGGGTGGAGGAGAGGAGACTCTCCTCCACGGACTGGGCACCATATAAGTGGTAAAAAAAAAAAAAAGGATTAAAATAAAAAATAGCGATATACTCACCCTCTGGCGGCCCGACCTTCTCAGCGGCTTCCGAGGTGTGTGTGAAGGACCTGCGATGACGTCGCGGTCACATGACCCGCGGTCAGGTGACCGCTACGTCAATGGAAGGTCCTGAACACACAGCATTAGGAACGGACGCCGCTGAGGTTAGTATAACCTTTTTTGTTTTATTTTTTTATTATTTTTAACATTCTACCTTTTACTATAGATGCTGCATAGGCTGCATCTATAGTAAAAAGTTGGTCACACTTGTCAAACACTATGTTTGACAAGTGTGACCAACCTGTCAAACAGTTTTCCAAGCGATGCTACAGATCGCTTGGAAAACGCTAGCATTCTGCAAGCTAATTATGCTTGCAAAACGCTAGTTTTCTGTGGGTATATGCATGCTAATTCTGCATGCGATATACTCGCGGCAGGAGGCGCAGAATTGCCGCGGAAATTTCCCGGCAATTCTGCTACGTGTGAACTCAGCCTAAAGGAGTGTTGACACTAACAAAGTTTATTTTAATCAATAGATCTTGCAATAGTAATAACTTCCACAATTGGAGAGGTGTTAAATAAAATGTTCATGTGCTGAGATAATCTTATAAATGTGCCCCTGCTGTGTAATGGCCCTGTCTGACTGTGCAGGAACATGGTCTGATCATATCACAGCTCCTGGGCAGGGAGGAAGCAAAAGAGTATACAGACAGGACAGCAAAGGATCACAAATAATTATTTTTGTGAGGTAAAACCTTTCACTGCCTAGTTTTTAAGCAAATAAATTATCAGCTGTGACCCCATATTGTAATGTCTGTATACTGTGTTGCTTCCTCCCCTGCCCAGGAGCTGTGCTATGATCAGAACATGTTCCTGTACGGTCAGACACAGCCATTACACAGTACACAGCTGGGGCGCATTTATAGGATTATCTCCGCACAGAACATTTTATTTAACACCTCTCCAATTGTGGAAGTTATTATTATTCCAAGATCTAGTGATTAAAATGAACTATTGTAAGTGGGAAAACCCACTGAAAACATTTTTTTGGCTTATACACTTAAACCAAAAAACAACTAATCTTACATTATTCTGCATTGGAGAAAATTACATTTGGCCTGTACACCATTTTTATGACTAACCCAACACAAGTTTAGTTTGTGTCCAAGTAAGTAGACATGGCCTCTTGGCTTCCGTGCGACTAATTTTTGCTGTCTGTTAAACACAGAAAAGTATCTTGGCGCGTGGCATACTATGCCGCTATGGTACCCTCGCTGTGTTAATGTGTAGTGGCCAGTTACATAGTGACTTATTAGTAGAAAGAAAAAGGGGGGACAGCACTTAGGGCAGATGCACACATCCATTTTCTTTTGTGTGTGAGCTATCTGTGTAAGGTCTGTAATTTACTGGTTAATTGGTAGGAGAACGTACGTATGACATGCGAGGAAAATGGATGCAACAAGGATTGTAAAAACTGACGCATGGACCATTGGGTCAAACATACTGAACAGAACACATGGTTCGATTCATCACCACTTTCATGCCAGAATTCTGGTGTAAAAACTTTGAAGAGTCACTAAATTTAGCTGCAACGCGGAGTTGTGCCCAAATTTTGCGACTTTTGGAGACTTCATGGAGTGTTAAATAGAAAGAGGGGGTTGGGACGGGGGAGCAGTGTACTCCGCTAGGGAGTAGGATTTGAGGAGGCCTCTTGATGAATCAGGAGTGTGACACCAGCTCCTCATCATGAGCTTCGCTGATCCTGATGAATCGAGGCCATGGACTGTTTTTCACTTATGAGAAAAATAAAGACTGTGTAAAGCCCACCTTAGTGAGGACTCCTCTTTATTTCCCCCCTTGTAATCTCAAGCCATAACATCCTGTGTGAGAAAAGCTGATGCCCCTGATCATTGAGGTCCATCCTGCACTGCTGTTGTCCGTTTCCTTTTTTGTTGGTGCGAATTCTAGGTTCTTTGCAACACAATTAGAGTCCCACCTCAGACAGTGGAAAAATACCGCACAGATCTTAATCTCTAGTAAAAGTTGGACTGATGAACTTTCAGACTCGTGACCCGAACGTGTTGTTAGGAAGTGACATACCACAAACAAACAGGTCGTCATGCAGGTTAGTGTTTAGAGTTCCTGGTTGTAGATACATTTTACCATTTAAAGCTGGCCACATACTCTACATAAAGTCAGCCAAACCTCTCAATTTGTCAGGACTGTCCACCAATCTCATGCACTTGGGCAATGCAGATGTTAGGCACCAGAGCTTCACCCCATACCGACATGTGCTGGACATGAATGGTGGATGATGGCCAAGGCCCAGGAGCTGAGCTTCCTCCATCAGCAGCAGGTTTCAGATAACAGTGCAACATCCAGGAGCCTAAAATAATTCTGATCTCAAATGTTTAATCCCCAATATGCAGTAGTCAATAGCAGCCATGGCCCCAGCACAATCATGTGGTGCCCCTGGGTTGTAATGGCAGCCATCAGATAATCACACATTCCAGTGCTAGGTCAGCGCTAATAAAAGGATTAGAAAAGCGATTTCACAAAGTAAAAAAAAAAAAAAAAAAATGTTTTCCCCCTTACTATGCCCCCTTTAGTGGAAAAACATTAAAAGATGTTTTCATAAGAATTTGGGAAAGTTATGTAATGTCCTATAAATGTCCGTTCTGTTCCTGATCTAAGGATCTCGGCTCTTAGTTGAGATGAATCTGTGCTGCACTTTATGCACATGCTCAGCAGTGACCAGTGCTGGGGAGTCAGGGAAATTGAGAACTTAGAGTGGTTTGGCTTAGCGACGCCACAGCCCTGTTGTCCACCACACTGCCCGTATCCTCCTGCATCCATGCTTTTATTGAAGTTTGAACAAAGTGTTATTAGGGGATAATGGGTGCCACTTTTTCAATTCCTGGATTTTGCAATAAGAGAGACGCCGTTTGTTTTGAGCAGAATTAATTAGCTGACATACGTCCGTATATAATACGTATGTGAAAAAACAGTACTCATGTCATTAGTGTGTCCTTTTTTACCATCCAGTATGGCTAAAGAGAGAAATAAATTACAAAACTTCTCCTATACTTTGCAATGTTAAACACTGACAGCACTCGGATGACACATGGATGGCATCTGTGCGCTGTACGAGTTTTTCCAGGATCCATAGACTTATATTGGCCATTGTCATCCGGACACGGTCTGTGTAAATACACGGACATGTGCACAGCAGCATAGGATATAATGGGCACCTGTTGTATCTGTGAAAACAACTAATGCCACACGTACTGCAAACTCGGACGTGCGAGGAGCTCTAGGCTACATGTAGTCTGAAAAAAGGCCTCCTAAAAAAATACAACACATCCTCCTCATCCTCCCAAAAAAGTCATCATATGGCTAATAACAGAAAAAAGTAATTACAATAAGATAAAAGTAACACAATAAAAAGTTATGATGCAGGAGCGAGATGAGAGAATGTTAACAATCACCGAGTATCACAAGGTTAAAAATGACTGCGGGGGGGAGGGGAACAGTTCTGATCAAAGGATCCTGACTTATGCATAGATACTGAGCCCAGCTGGACGGTGGTGGTCTGGTGGGCACAGGGTACAATCTGGCACCGTCATTACAGATACTGAGCCCAGCTGGACGGTGGTGGTCTGGTGGGCACAGGGTACAATCTGGCACTGTCATTACAGATACTGAGCCCAGCTGGACGGTGGTGGCCTGGTGGGCACAGGGTACAATCTGGCACCGTCATTACAGATACTGAGCCCAGCTGGACGGTGGTGGCCTGGTGGGCACAGGGTACAATCTGGCACTGTCATTACAGATACTGAGCCCAGCTGGACGGTGGTGGTCTGGTGGGCACAGGGTACAATCTGGCACCGTCATTACAGATACTGAGCCCAGCTGGACGGTGGTGGCCTGGTGGGCACAGGGTACAATCTGGCACTGTCATTACAGATACTGAGCCCAGCTGGACGGTGGTGGTCTGGTGGGCACACGGTACAATCTGGCACTGTCATTACAGATACTGAGCCCAGCTGGACGGTGGTGGTCTGGTGGGCGCAGGGTACAATCTGGCACTGTCATTACAGATACTGAGCCCAGTTGGACGGTGGGGGTCTGGTGGGCACACGGTACAATCTGGCACTGTCATTACAGATACTGAGCCCAGCTGGACGGTGGGGGTCTGGTGGGCACAGGGTACAATCTGGCACTGTTCTAGTAGAATATTATTTCTGGAGAAGGTGGCAGTCATTACACATTGCACCAAGTCCAGGAAAGTTCTGTAAAGCTGATGGGGGACTACGACCCCCAGCATTCCCGGCCAGCACTGTAGTAAGACTCGTAGTTTTCCACCAGCTGGTGTGGCAGTGACCTAGCAGTGCCCCTGGCATGTGTGTGCCCGCCGTATACCCGCACATATGGCAGCAGGTGAAGCGCCGGACACAGAATACACGCACTCTGTGTAATATCCGCACACTATGGAGATCATACCCGATAACATAGGCGAGGATCAGCAGCTGGATGACTCGGTTCAGCAGTCCGACCTTGCGGCTCTTAATCAGCGCAATCCGCGGGGTGTTGTAGTCGAATATACAGCTGTAGACCTCGGCACAGCAGCCTCCAGCAGACATGACCGCAGCACGGGAGCCGGGGACTCCGGGACTCAGGACTCCAACGGGTCACGTGTCCAGCCCTCTAGTCTGGGATCATCTCCTCATCAATGGGTGGAGCTGGATTTCCTCCCGAATCGCCATCTACTGGTCGGCAGTGGAAGTGCACGCCTCACATTCAACAGCTGTCAGTAGTGAGCTTGGCGCACAGTGGCGCACGGACAGCCGCTCCGTTCACACGTTTGTCCGCCGCTCCGTTCACACGATTGTCCGCCTCTCCGTTCACACGATTGTCCGCCTCTCCGTTCACACGATTGTCCGCCTCTCCGTTCACACGATTGTCCGCCTCTCCGTTCACACGATTGTCCGCCTCTCCGTTCACACGATTGTCCGCCGCTCCGTTCACACGATTGTCCGCCTCTCCGTTCACACGATTGTCCGCCTCTCCGTTCACACGATTGTCCGCCTCTCCGTTCACACGATTGTCCGCCTCTCCGTTCACACGATTGTCCGCCTCTCCGTTCACACGATTGTCCGCCGCTCCGTTCACACGATTGTCCGCCTCTCCGTTCACACGATTGTCCGCCGCTCCGATCACACGATTGTCCGCCGCTCCGTTCACACGATTGTCCGCCGCTCCGGTCACATGATGATCCGTTTGTGTCTTCTGTTTTTGAAACAGACAAACGGAAAATGATCCATTCAAAAACCTCATATGAGATCTCTCCTTCTGAATAAACAGGAAATGTTGAAGGAAATGTCTGCTATGTGCAGACGACCACAAAGAGTTTTTGATACTGTGCAAAAAAGAAGCAGCGTCTTAGGCTATGTCTCCACTGTCAGGATGGCCGGCGGTATCGCCGCAGCGGCGAAGCCGCTCAGTGCTAAGCCCCGCCTCCTTTCTGGGACGCGATCATGCCGGATGTGTTAACTCTTCACATCCGGGATGATCGCTCTGTCCCATAGGGCCCTGTGATATGCCTTGCGGGGACGCTGCGTCCCCGCAAGGTGTACGGACATGCTGTGATCTTAAAAGACGCGCAGCATGTCCGGAGTCGCAGGGCCGCCGCGTGCGGGTTTCCACGCATAGTGGAGACGGGATTTCATAAAATCCCCTCCACTATGCTGGAACATCTGGACGCTGCTTTTTTTACACTGCAGCTCTGCGCAGCGTCAAAAAAGCAGCGTTTCCTGACCGTGGAAACATACCCTTATAGTTCCAGCAAAGGTTATGGGAGTCACAGAAATCTCAGGCCCTCTGTGCTTTTTTTTTACACAGTATAATCTGTGCTTGAATCTGCAACCTTCCAGATTCCCTTGCGGGTACGCTGAGTACAGTGGGTGCGGAAAGTATTCAGACCCCTTTAAATTTTTCACTCTTTGTTTCATTGCAGCCATTTGGTAAATTCAAAAAAGGTCATTTTTTTCTCGTTAATGTACACTCTGCACCCCAGCTTGACAGAAAAAAAAACAGAAATGTAGAAATTTTTGCAAATTTAATAAAAAGAAAAACTGAAATATCACATGGTCATAAGTATTCAGACCCTTTGCTCAGACACTCATATTTACGTCACATGCTGTCCATTTCCTTGAGATCCTCCTTGAGATGGTTCTACTCCTTCATTGGAGTCCAGCTGTGTTTAATTAAACTGATAGGACTTGATTTGGAAAGGCACACACCTGTCTATATAAGACCTCACAGCTCACAGTGCATGTCAGACCAAATGAGAATCATGAGGTCAAAGGAACTGGCCAAGGAGCTCAGAGACAGAATTGTGGCAAGGCACAGAGCTGGCCAAGGTTACAAAATAATTCATGCAGTACTCAAGGTTCCTAAGAGCACAGTGGCCTCCATAATCCTTAAATGGAAGAAGTTTGGGACCACCAGAAGCCTTCCTAAACCTAGCCATCCAGCCAAACTGAGCAATCGTGGGAGAAGAGCCTTGGTGAGAGAGGTAAAGTAGAACCCCAAGATCACTGTGGCTGAGCTCCAGAGATGCAGTAGGGAGATGGGAGAAAGTTCCACAAAGTCAACTGCAGCCCTCCTCCAGTTGGGCCTTTATGGCAGAGTGGCCCGATGGAAGCCTCTCCTCAGTGTAAGACATATGAAAGCCCGCATAGAGTTTGCTTAAAAAAAAAAAAAAACATGAAGGACTCCCAGACTATGAGAAATAAGATTCTCTGGTCTGATGAGATGAAGATAGACATTTTGGTGATAATTCTAAGTGGTATGTGTGGAGAAATCCAAGCACTGCTCATGACCTGCCCAATACAATCCCAACAGTGAAACATGGTGGTGGCAGCATCATGCTATGGGGGTGTTTTTCAGCTGCAGGGACATGACGACTGGTTGTCATTGAAGGAAACATGAATGCAGCCAAGTACAGAGATATCCTGGATGAAAACCTCTTCCAGAGTGCCCTGGACCTCAGACTTGGCCGAAGGTTCACCTTCCAACAAGGCAATGACCCTAAACACACAGCTAAAATAACAAAGGAGTGGCTTCAGAACAACTATGTGACCATTCTTGACTGGCCCAGCGAGAGCCCTGAACTAAACCCAATTGAGCATCTCTGGAGAGACCTGAAAATGGCTGTCCATCAACGTTCACCATCCAACCTGATGAAACTGGAGAGGATCTGCAAGGAAGAATGGCAGAGGATTCCCAAATCCAGGTGTGAAAGACTTGTGACCATGTGATATTTAAGTTTTTCTTTTTAATAAATTTGCAAAAATGACTACATTTCTGTTTTTTCAGTTCAGAGTGTACATTAATGAGGAAAAAAATGAACTTTTTTGAATTTACCAAATGGCTGCAATGAAACAGAGTCAGAAATTTAAAGGGGTCTGAATACTTTCCGTATCCACTGTATGTACAGTATATATATTATATACAGTGGGGAAAAAAAGTATTTAGTCAGCTACCAATGATGCAAGTTCTCCCACTTAAAAAGATGAGAGAGGCCTGTAATTGACATCATAGGTAGACCACAACTATAAGGCCGGCGTCACACCTAACGTATAAAAATACGGTCCGATTTTTACGGCCGAGATACGCGGAAACGTTCATGAACAGTGATCCGTATGACATCCGTATTCAATGCGAGGATGCGATTTTTTTTCTCCAAAAAGTATCCATGTGGCATCCGTAAGGCGAGATTTTCTCACCGGCTTGCAAAATGGACATATAATGGATCCATGGGCTCAAATATTCGTGATAACATATATACAGTCATATATATAATCAGTGAGACACATACACACACACGCACACATATATACAGTGGGGCAAAAAAGTATTTAGTCATTCAGCAATAGTGCAAGTTCCACCACTTAAAAAGATGAGAGGCGTCTGTAATTTACATCATAGGTAGACCTCAACTATGGGAGACAAACTGAGAAAAAAAATCCAGAAAATCACATTGTCTGTTTTTTTATCATTTTATTTGCATATTATGGTGGAAAATAAGTATTTGGTCAGAAACAAAATTTCATCTCAATACTTTGTAATATATCCTTTGTTGGCAATGACAGAGGTCAAACGTTTTCTGTAAGTCTTCACAAGGTTGCCACACACTGTTGTTGGTATGTTGGCCCATTCCTCCATGCAGATCTCCTCTAGAGCAGTGATGTTTTTGGCTTTTCGCTTGGCAACACGGACTTTCAACTCCCTCCAAAGGTTTTCTATAGGGTTGAGATCTGGAGACTGGCTAGGCCACTCCAGGACCTTGAAATGCTTCTTACGAAGCCACTCCTTCGTTGCCCTGGCAGTGTGCTTTGGATTATTGTCATGTTGAAAGACCCAGCCACGTTTCATCTTCAATGCCCTTGCTGATGGAAGGAGGTTTGCACTCAAAATCTCACGATACATGGCCCCATTCATTCTTTCATGTACCCGGATCAGTCGTCCTGGCCCCTTTGCAGAGAAACAGCCCCAAAGCATGATGTTTCCACCACCATGCTTTACAGTAGGTATGGTGTTTGATGGATGCAACTCAGTATTCTTTTTCCTCCAAACACAACAAGTTGTGTTTCTACCAAACAGTTCCAGTTTGGTTTCATCAGACCATAGGACATTCTCCCAAAACTCCTCTGGATCATCCAAATGCTCTCTAGTAAACTTCAGACGGGCCCGGACATGTACTGGCTTAAGCAGTGGGACACGTCTGGCACTGCAGGATCTGAGTCCATGGTGGCGTAGTGTGTTACTTATGGTAGGCCTTATTACATTGGTCCCAGCTCTCTGCAGTTCATTCACTAGGTCCCCCCGCGTGGTTCTGGGATTTTTGCTCACCGTTCTTGTGCTCATTCTGACCCCACGGGGTGGGATTTTGCGTGGAGCCCCAGATCGAGGGAGATTATCAGTGGTCTTGAATGTCTTCCATTTTCTAATTATTGCTCCCACTGTTGATTTCTTCACTCCAAGCTGGTTGGCTATTGCAGATTCAGTCTTCCCAGCCTGGTGCAGGGCTACAATTTTGTTTCTGGTGTCCTTTGACAGCTCTTTGGTCTTCACCATAGTGGAGTTTGAAGTCAGACTGTTTGAGGGTGTGCACAGGTGTCTTTTTATACTGATAACAAGTTTAAACAGGTGCCATTACTACAGGTAATGAGTGGAGGAAAGAGGAGACTCTTAAAGAAGAAGTTACAGGTCTCTGAGAGCCAGAAATCTTGATTGTTTGTTTCTGACCAAATACTTATTTTCCACCATAATATGCAAATAAAATGATAAAAAAACAGACAATGTGATTTTCTGGATTTTTATTTCTCAGTTTGTCTCCCATAGTTGAGGTCTAACTATGATGTAAATTACAGACGCCTCTAATCTTTTTAAGTGGTGGAACTTGAACTATTGCTGACTGACTGAATACTTTTTTGCCCCACTGTATATATATATTTATTTATATTTCATACAGAGCTAGATAGCATAAAAGCCGGTAATTAAATTGTCGGCTTTTACTAAATCATTACCGAACCCGACAGGATGTGAGACATGGTTTACATACAGTAAACCATTTCATATCCGTTATATTTTTATATATCCCTCACTAATAATGTTAGTTGTGTGTGTGTGTGTGTGTGTGTGTGTGTGTGTGTGTGTGTGTGTGTGTGTGTGTGTGTGTGTGTGTGTGTGCAAAATTTGGGAGCTCTAGGTGTTAAATTAAAGGGTTAATTCATGGAAAAAAACTGGCGTGGGCTCCCGTGCAATTTTCTCCGCCAGAAAGGGAAAGCCAGTGACTGAGGGCAGATATTAATAGCCTAGAGAGGGACCATGGTTATTGGTCCCCCTTGGCTAAAAACATCTGCCCCCAGCCACCCCAGAAAAGGCGCATCTGTCAGATGCGCCTATTCTGGCACTTAGCCTCTCTCTTCCCACTGCCCTGTGGCATTGGGAAGAGAGACACCTATCCATTATTAATCCAATAGTAGGAAAGGGTTAAAAATACACACATTAAGAATAAAGTCTCCTGATCTTCCTCACCTTGCTATTCCTTCCTGGTATGTCTGCTGGCTGCTACCCCAATCCCATCACCATCACCCATCTTTCCTGATCTTCCTCCCCTTGCTATTCCTTCCTGGTATGTCTGCTTGCTGCTATTACGTTTTTTTTTCCCCTGCATGTTTTCTCATTTTAATTCCTTGATGCCAATGCACAGTTAGGCTTTATCTTTCCATTTGGATCTATTTCCCCTTGCATTTTCCCTTCTGACTTCTAATTAATCCCCTCCTGTGTCTGTGACCAGTCTCCCCTCCACTCCACGTGATTCACGACCTCTTTACCTCTCGTAATCTTTTCTTTCTGGGCATCACCGAAACATGGCTGACACCCTCTGACACAGCCTCCCCTGCTGCACTATGTTACGGTGGCCTCCACTTCACCCACACTCCTCACCCTGGCAACAAACATGGTGGAGGAGTGGGCTTTCTCCTTTCTTCCAACTGTACCTTTAACCCAACCCCACCTCTACCCTCCCTTATCCTCCCCTCTTTTGAAGTCCACTCTGTCCATATCTACTCCCCCTACAACCTCCAAATGGCCATCATATACCGACCTCTGGGCCCGACCACTGCCTTTATTGACCAATTCTCCACCTGGCTCCTTCACTTTCTGTCTGCTGACATTCCCACCATCATCATGGGTGACTTCAACATCCCCGTTGACACCCACCAGTCAGCAGCCTCCAAACTCCTGTCCCTTACGTCATCCTTTGGACTTACTCAGTGGTCCTCCTCAGCCACCCACACAGACGGACACACATTAGACCTGGTCTTCACCCGTTTATGCTCCCTATCTAACTTCACAACCTCCCCTCTCCCTCTACCTGACCACCATCTACTCACTTTCTCATCCCTGTCCTCCTTACCTGTCACCCATGTCCAGCACCATGCGAACCCACGCAGGAACCTCGCACACCTAGACACCCACACACTCTCTGACTCTATCCTACCACTGTCCTCTATATCCTCACTCCACAATACAGACACTGCCACTGCTTTCTACAATGCCACTCTTGCATCAGCTATTGACACGGTCGCCCGTCATGCATAGCAGAGTGCGACGAACCAATAGACAACCCTGGCACAATAACATCACTAAAAAGCTTCTACAAGTATCAAGAATTGCACAATGGCTTTGGAAGAAAACGCATTCACAGGATGATTTCACTGCACTCAAACAAGCAACACTGGCATTCAAATCAGCTCTCACCTCTGGTAAACAGGCCTACTTCACAACCCTCGTATCTTCCTTATCCCACAACCCCAAACAGTTGTTCAACACTTTTAACTCCCTCCTCCGCCCACCACTGCCCCCTCCGAGTTCCCTAATCGTTGCCGAGGACTTTGCCACGCACTTCAAAAATAAGATAGACCAAACAAGGCAAGTCTTTGTTGTCCAACCAAGACACCCCCTTTGTATGAGAGACCAATGCCCAAACCCCATAACTTCACTCTCCAAAATCTCTGAAGGGGAGCTTGCTCATCTTCTCTCCAAATCACACTTCACCACTTGTGCACATGACCCCATCCCATTCCACCTCCTCCCCAACCTCACCACCACACTAATCCCATCCCTAACCCATCTCTTCAACCTTTCACTAACTTCTAGCACCTTCCCCTCTGCCTTCAAACATGCCACAATCACACCTATCCTCAAAAAGCCATCCCTTAATCCAAGCGCTATGTCCAGCTATCGCCCCATATCTTTGCTCCCATTTGCTTCCAAACTCCTTGAGCAGCACATCCATGCTGAACTTTCCTCTCACTTTGCATCTAACTCTCTCTTTGACAACCTACAATATGGCTTCCGTCCCCACCATTCCACTGAGACTGGCCTGACCAAAATTACTAACGACTTACTTACAGCCAAAGCTAACAGACAATTCTCTATACTCCTCCTCCTAGACCTGTCATCTGCCTTCGACACAGTTGACCACTGCATCCTACTACAGATGCTCTCTTCCTTTGGGGTCAAAGACCTTGCCCTATCTTGGATCTCCTCATACCTTGCCAATTGCACATTTAGCATTTCCTACTCACATACTACCTCTTCATCTCACCCCCTCTCTGTTGGAGTCCCCCAAGGCTCTGTCCTAGGACCCTTACTCTTCTCAATCTATATACTCAGCCTGGGACAACTCATAAGGTCCCATGGCTTCCAGTACCATCTATATGCCGATGACACTCAGATCTACCTCTCGGGCCCAGATGTCACCTCTCTGCTCTCCAGAATCCCAGAGTGTCTATCAGCCATATCCTCCTTCTTCGCCTCTTGCTTCCTCAAGCTCAATGTGGACAAATCTGAACTCATTATCTTTCCTACATCACACATCTTCCCTACCTGATCTATCAAAATAAATGAAATCACACTTTCCCCTGTCCCCAAAATCCGCTGCCTCGGAGTAACCCTTGACTCTACCCTGTCCTTCAAACCGCACATCCAAGCTCTCGCCACCTCCTGTCGCCTCCAGCTCAAAAATATTTCCAGAATCCGTCCTTTCCTCAACCCACACTCTACCAAAATGCTCGTGCATGCCCTAATCATCTCCCGCCTCGACTACTGCAACATACTCCTCTGTGGCCTACCTTCTAACACTCTCGCACCCCTCCAGAATCCTTAACTCTGCTGCCCAACTAATTAGTCTCTCTTCTCGCTACACTCCTGCTTCCCCTCTTTGTAAATCCCTTCACTGGCTCCCAATTTCCCAGCGTATCCAGTTTAAATTACTAACACTGACCTACAAAGCCATCCATAACCTTTCTCCTCCATATATTTCCACACTAATCTCTCAATATCTTCCCTCACATAATCTCTGGTCCTCCCAAGACCTCCTCCTCTCCTCCACGCTTATTCGCTCCCCACCCAATCGCCTCCAAGACTTCTCCCGAATATCACCCATCCTCTGGAACTCAGTGCCCCAGCACGTCCGGTTATCCACTGCTTTATCCACTACTTTTGGATCCTTCAAAAGAAACCTGAAAACCCACCTCTTCAAAGAAGCTTACAGCCTGTAAAGACCACACAGCCACCTGAACACCATTGGAGCTACTGCAACCCACGACCTACTGTCTCCTTAATCCTGTAGAATGTAAGCCCGCAAGGGCAGCGTCCTCTTCCCTCTGTACCAGTCTGTCATTGTTAGTTTTGTTTACTGTAAGTGATATTTGTATTTTGATGTAACCCCTTCTCATGTACAGCACCATGGATTCAATGGTGCTATATAAATAATAATAATAATAATAATAATGAAAGAAACGCAGGTTTTACCATCTTTATTGTATGCTCAATCCAAAGCAATGCCCTCATTCTTCTGAATAAAATGCAAAATGAAAAATGAAAAAGCAACAATATCCCATGCCTGTCCGCCGTACAGTCAAGTCCCAAGCAGTAATCCATCTCAAGGGGTTAAATACATTTACAACCGGGAGCGCTGCTAATGCGACCTCTCCCGGCTGTAAAAGACTGGGGAATGAATGAAAAGCAGGGAGAGGAGCTTCGGTGACTAGTGGTGCAGTACCGAAGCTCCGCCCCCTGGCAGAAAATATTCAGAAACTTTCCCACGCTACAGTTCATATGAGTTCATGACGCCAGTTGGCGGAGCTTCGGTACTGCACCGCTAGTCACCGAAGCGAAGCTCCTCTCCCTGCTTTTCATTCATTCCCCAGTCATTAACATCCGGCAGCGGCAGCATTAGCAGCGCTCCCGGTTGTAAATGTATTTAACCCCTTGAGATGGATTACTACGTGGGACATGACTGTACGGCGGACAAGTATGGGATATTGTTGCTTTTTTCTTTTTCTTTTTTTCTTCAGAAGAACGAGGGCTTCGCTTTGGAATGAGCGTACAATAAAGATGGTAAAACCTGTGTTTCTTTCTTTCATTAAAAGACTTTATTCTTAATGTGTGTGTGTGTGTGTATTTTTAACCCTTTCCTACTGTTAGATTAATAATGGATAGGTGTCTTATTGACACCTCTCCATTATTAACCAGGCTTAATGTCACCTTACAATAGCAAACTGACATTAACCCCCTATTACCCCATATGCCAGTGCCACAGGGTAGTGGGAAGAGAGAGGCTAAGTGCCGGAATAGGCACATCTTACAGATTCGCCTTTTCTGGGGTGGCTGGGGGCAGATGTTTTTAGCCGGGGGGGGGAGGGGGGAAGAAATAACCATGGTCCCTCTCTAGGCTATTAATATCTGCCCTCAGTCACCGGCTTTCCCTCTCTGGCGGAGAAAATTGTGCGGGAGCCCTCACTTTTTTTCTGTGAATTAACCTTTTAATTTAACACCTAGAGCTCCCAAATTTTACACACAAACTTCTAACATTATTAGTGAGGGATACATAAAAATCTTACGGATATGAAATGGTTTACTGTATGTAAACCATGTCTCATATCGTTTCGGGATCGGTAATGATTTAGCAAAAGCCGACAATTTAATTACCGGCCTTTCTGCTATCCAGCTCTGTATTAAATATAAATATATATATATATATATATATATATATATATATATATATATATATATATATATGTGTGTGTCTCACTGATATATATATATATATATATATATATTGTAGCATGGCTAAAGGGTGTCTAATCGACGGGAAGTATGTATCACAGAGAAGGCTTGTCACTGTGATGTGACCCGGAGTGTTTTCTGTAATGCTCATAAAGTAATAAGGAATTGTGTAGTATATTTGGGTCCGGGTTACGGGTAGCTATGAGAGATGGGAGGGTCTGGCTACCCATATACCTCACCCCTGGGTAAGGGGCATAACCATGCCTGTCTATGTTTGTTTCAGGACCTGTGGTGATGTCAGAACCACATGTCTAATCATGTGATGGGTTACTGGGTGTGGTTTCAGGCTACATAATGGAGGTGTGTTTGGCACATGGGAGTGAGTGTGGGAGTCTGTCATGGTGGACAGATTTCCATGTGTCCAGGGCGGACACTACAGACAGGAGTCTGTGTGTGTGGAGGGGCAAGCCTCCACAGTGTGTTAAGGCTTCAGGACTGAGCCTGAAGGAAGGGACATTTGTTTCCCTATGCCTGAGCCAAAGGCTATTTGTAAGACTGTTTACCTTTATTTTGCTGGCTTAAATGGTTTATGGAGCGAATAAACCTACATGAACACTGAAGAGAATGTGCCTCCTGTTTCATCCTACGCATCTGAGCGAGTGAACCCCTACTATATATATATATATATATATATATATATATATATATATATATCTACCTATACTATGTGTAGACATTTATTTTATCTATTTTATTTTTAACCTGTCGGTGTGATTTATCTGTACACCGCACTGAATTACCGGCTTCTCTATAGGACACCGGTGCGTATTTCACGCAAGTCACACTGATGGTCCGTGTGTAATCCGTATTTTTTCACCCCCATAGACTTGCATTGGCCTATTTTTGGAGGAATACACTGACAATCGCAGCATGCTGCGATTTTCTCAGCCCCTAAATTACGGCCAAGAAATATATGGCTGATGGGAGCTGCCCCATAGAGAAACATTGGCCGAGTGTAATGCGGTTTTTGCGCCTCTCACTCGTCCGTACTTCTCTCTAGTGTGACGCCGACCTTAGAGTCAAAATTGAGTAAACAAATCTAGAAAATCACCTTGTCTGATTTGGCAAGATTTATTTTGCAAATTATGGTGGAAAATAAGTATTTGGTCATTAACAAAAGTTCATCTCAATATTTTGTTATATATCCTTTACTGGCAATCGCAGAGGTCAAACGTTTTCTGTAAGTCTTCACAAGGTTGGCCCACACTGTTGGTGGTATGTTGGCCCATTCCTCCATGCAGATCTCCTCTAGAGCAGTGATGTTTTGGGCCTGTCGCTGGGCAACACGGACTTTCAACTCCCTCCAAAGGTTTTCTATGGGGTTGAGATCTGAGACTGGCTAGGCCACTCCAGGACCTTCATATGCTTCGAACTAAGCCACTCCTTCATTGCCCTGGCAGTGTGCTTGGGATCATTATCATGTTCAAAGA
Organism: Ranitomeya variabilis; assembly: GCF_051348905.1. Taxonomy (NCBI): domain Eukaryota; kingdom Metazoa; phylum Chordata; class Amphibia; order Anura; family Dendrobatidae; genus Ranitomeya; species Ranitomeya variabilis. The sequence continues at coordinate 221,479,765 of NC_135232.1, read as the reverse complement.
CCTATCCACGTTTCATCTTCAATGCCCATGCTGATGGAAGGAGGTTTGCACTCAAAATCTCATGATACATGGCCCCATTCATTCTTTCATGTACACGCATCAGTCGTCCTGGTCCCTTTGCAGAGAAACAACCCCAAAACATGATGTTGCCACCCCCATGCTTTACAGTAGGTATGGTGTTCTTTGGATGCAACTCGGCATTCTGTCTCCTCCAAACACAACGAGTTTTGTTTCTACCAAACCGTTCTACTTTGGTTTTGGTTTCATCAGACCATATTACATTCTCCCAATAATCTGGATAATCCAAATGCTCTCTAGCAAACTTCAGATGGGCCCAGACATGTACTGGCTTAAGCAGGGGGATACGTCTGGCACTGCAGGATGTGAGTCCCTGGCGGCGTAGTGTTACTGATGGTAGCCTTTGTCACGGTGGTCCCAGCTCTATGCATGTCATTCATTTGGTCCCGCCGTGTGGTTCTGGGATTTTCGTTCAACATTCTTGTGATATTTTTGACCCCACAGGGTGAGATCTTGCGTGGAGCCTCAGATCGAGGGAGATTATCAGTGGTCTTGTATGTCTTCCATTTTCTTATTATTGTTCCTACAGATGATTTCATTACATCAAGCTGCTTGCCTGTTGCAGATTCAGTCTTCCCAGCCTGGTGCAGGGCTACAATTTTCTTTCTGGTGTCCCTGGACAGCTCTTTGGTCTTCACCATTTGGAGTTTGGAGTCTGACTGTTTGAGGTTGTGGACAGGTGTCTTTTATACTGATAACAAGTTCAAACAGGTGCCATTACTACAGCTACAGAGGAGCCTCTTAAAGATGAAGTTACAGGTCTGTGAGAGCCAGAAATCTTGCATGTTTTTAGGTGACCAAATACTTATTTTCCACCATAATTTGCTAAATAAATCTTGCCAAATCAGACAAGGTGATTTTCTGGATTTGTTTTCTCATTTTGACTCTCATAGTTGTGGTCTACCTATGATGTCAATTACAGGCCTCTCTCATCTTTTTAAGTGGGAGAACTTGCACAATTGGTGGCTGACTAAATACTTTTTCCCCACTGTATATAACACAAAAGAATATTTCCTTTCAATACGATGTACGTAATTGACAGAGAATTGGTCTATGTAAAAGCTCATCTTAAAATCGCATTGCAATCGGATCGCATTCACATTTAAATCGGATGTAAATAGGATGCTAGGTGTTAAAAATCACATTGTACTCACACGAAAATCGCATGACAGTTGCATGACACTCGTCCCACTTTTCTGGACTTATATCGGACCTTTTTTTTTTTCTACGCTGGTGGGTATAAGCCTTTAAGGATAGGTCATTAATGATAAAAGTAGTGGACAACCTCTGTAATGGTAGGTAACCAAGGATCACGTACACCCAAACAATCAGGACCATCCCGTTGCATCTGCTCAATCTTATACTCTACAGCTGTTTTAATCCTATATATATTCATGCAATGTGCAATCTTCAGTGAGCAATATATAGATATAGATAGCCATGCATGGGTTGCTGAGATTAGTGATTTCTGTGCTGTACACAAAAAAAAACTCAGTTATTATATTGCGTATTACATTAATATCTGAATATATAGCTCTGGAAAAATTAAGAGACCACTGCACAGTTTTATAAAAATCAGCTTCTCTACATGTCCGACAGTTAATCCATTCCAGTGTCAGTTGAATTCCAACCAGATTACACCTCATTCTACTTAATGTGCTTCTGATCAGGTGATCACCAGAACCAAATTTTATTTAACGAAGGAAAGTATAAAAAACACTGCTGTGGTGTTCACAATCCTCTTGCAATAGGACAAGCTGGATGGCAAAACAAGTGCTAGTAATATCCCAAAAGTAATAGGAATGAAAAAATAACTTTTAACCATGCCAAAGGAGTTGAATAGAAAAGTCTTGAGTGAGGAAAAGAAGGGCTCAATTCTGGCTTTACTAGCAGAGGGCACAGTGAACGTCAGTTGCCTCCATCCTTAAAATTTCTAAGAGGGCAGTCCATTACAACAAGGTCAAGCAGCAGAGATTGGGGACAACAAAGCTACAGAGCGGCAGAGGGCGAAAAAGACTCTCCACTGACCTGGATGACCGTCATCTTATTTGAATGTCACTCAGCAACCGCAGGATGACATCAAGTGACCTACAAAAGGAATGGCAATTGGCAGCTTTAGTGAAGTACACGGCAAGAACAGTTCATAACAGGCTCCTAGAGGCAGAGCTCAAGTCATGTAAAGCTAGAAAAAAGCCTTTCATCAGTGAGAAGCAAAGGAGAGCCAGGCTGAAGTTTGCCAAAGACCATAAGGATTGGACCATAGAGGACTGGAGTAAGGTAATCTTCTCTGATGAGTCTAATTTACAGCTTTGTCCAACACCTGGTCGTTTAATGGTTAGACAAAGACCTGGAGAGGAGTACATGCCACAGTGTCTTGCATCCACTGTGAAATTTGGTGGAGGATCGGTGATGATCTGGGGATGCTTCAGCAAGGCTGGAATTGGGCAGGTTAATCTTTGCGAAGGACGTATGAATCTAGCCACATACAAGGTTATCCTGGAAAAACAGTTGATTCCTCCTGCTCAGGCAATGTTCCCCAACTCTGAGGACTGGTTTTTCCAGCAGGACAATGCGCCACGCCACACAGCTAGGTCAATCAAGGTGTGGATGAAGGATCACCACATCAAATTCCTGTTATGGCCAGCCCAATCTCCAGACCTGAACCCCATTGAAAACCTCTGGAATGTAATCAAGAGGAAGATGGATAGCCACAAGACATCAAACAAAGAAGAACTGCTTAAATTTTTGTACCAGGAGTGGCATAAGGTCACCCAAAAGCAGTGTGAAAGACTAGTGGAAAGCATGCCAAGACGCAGGAAAGCTGTGATTAGAAATCATGGTTATTCCACAAAATATTGATTTCTGAACTCTTCCTGAGTTAAAACAGTATTGTTGATTCTAAATGATTATGAACTTGTTTTTTTTGCATTACTTGAGGTCTTCAAGCAATGCATTTTTTTTTTATTTTGACCATTTCTCATTTTCAGAAAATACTAAATTTATTGCTTGGAAATTCGGAGACATGTTGTCAGTAGTTTATAGAAAAAAACAACAATTTAGATTTTACTCAAAAATATACCTATAAAGAGAAAAATCAGACAAACTGAAAATTTTGCAGTGGTCTCTTAATTTTGCCAGAGCTGTATTGTTACACAGAGACAGAGTGAGAATGGAGGATGTTAGATGCTGATCGGAGGATGTTAGATGCTGATCGGAGATTGGCTTTGTTGGACAAGTGTAGCACTAGCTGAGAAGTCAGCTCTAGATCTTATGAGAAATGTAGTCGAGGGTGGCACCGGAAGCCGGAGCAGCTAGAAAACCTGCGAGTAAGCAAACAGGCCTGTGGTGGCAACATGAAGTATACTGACAAAGCCATAATTAAAAAAGATATATATTTGGGTGACATTATTGCATTATATATATATACCGTATTTTCCGGCGTACAAGACGACTTTTTAACCCCTGAAAATCTTCTTAAAAGTCGGGGGTCGTCTTGTACGCCGGGAATCGCCTTGTACGCCGGGTGTATATGGTGGGTGGGGGGGGGGGGGGGAGTGGTCCTGATGACGACGAGGGGGCGTCTCACAGGAAAGTGAGTATCCCCCATTACCTTATCATAGCGCTGCAGCGTGGGGTCTCTGTGCTGGGAGCGGCGGCTGCTGTGCTGTGGTGCGGCGGCTCCTCTTCTGCAGTGTGGGGCCTCTGGTGCTGTGGGGCGGTGGCGGCGTATCTTCATGCAGTCGGGGCTCCTCCGGCATCTCAAAGCCTGGAAGCCCCGCCGGCAACTCCATCGGTGTAATGCGGTGGCCTCCGGGAAAATGGCCGCTGCTTAGATTCAGATCTCGTGTCCCGAGATTTCAGGACGAGATCTGAATCTGAGCATGCGCAGCCCCCAGCAGCCATTTTCCCGGAGGCCACCGCATCGCACCTATTGAGCTGCCTCCGGGAAAATGGCCGCTGCTCAGATTCAGATCTCGTCTCCCGAGATCTCGGGACGAGATCTGAATCTGAGCAGCGGCCATTTTCCCGGAGGCCACCGCATTGTACCGATGGAGTTGCCGGCGGGGCCTCCAGGCTTTAATGAGATGCCGGAGGAGCCCCGACTGCATAAAGATACGCCGCCGCCGCCACCCCACAGCACAGAGGCCCCACACTGCAGAAGAGGAGCCGCCGCACCACAGCACAGCAGCTGCCGCTCCCAGCACAAAGACCCCACGCTGCAGCGCTATGATAAGGTAATGGGGGATACTCACTTTCCTGTGAGACGCCCCCTCGTCGTCATCAGGATCACTCCCCCCCCCCAAAAGGCACATATTCACCGGCCCTATAAGACGACATACGGTGTATAAGAAGACCCCCGACTTTTAAGAAGATTTTATTTTTTAACTGGTAAAGTTGGGGTGTCGTCTTATACGCCCAGTCGTCTTATACGCCGGAAAATACGGTAGTTATATTGGATTTTTTTAAATGGTCTTTAGTTTTTCGGGAGCCCATTAAAATTTGTAACAATGAGCAAATAACTCTGCAACCTTGAAATGAGTGACACTTTAAACGCCCCGACTTTTTATGCTTTGATAATATTGCCAATAGGGTTAACTGCCTGCGCTTTTTCATGTTTTATTAGTTACCCAGCAAACTCTCCATGTCCCCTAGTTTAGTACTTGTTACCCCATGTTATGGAGCTTCCGCCTCCTAAAATTATGTACATGCTACATACAGCGTAGTGCATTTGTTTGTGAATAATCCAGACTACAAGTTTCTCCTTTTATATATATATTTTTTATTATACTGTTTTTTGTTTTTTTTTGATACACATATTGGTTGTACAAAGTTGTGTTATAATAACTTTTTTGTATGTTTTACTACTTTTGCACAATAAAAACACATGGAAAAATACAATTACAAAAGTATCATCTTGAATTTCTGGTTTTAAGCCCAAAATACATTAACTGATCAAATGTTTGGTAAATATTGAACACTGATCAGTTTTATTAAATGGATCATACCCCTAAAGCTTATTATTGGTCACCCTTGCATTTGAAGAATGACTGCAAATAATCTTAGTGTTTTATTTATGCAAATATTTTTCAGACTAATATTTGGCATAAATGGCGTGTTGGTCCTGTTGTATTATATGTACAAATAAAATTCACAGAAACTTATTTTTAAGTAACAGAATCATTTAAAAAAAAAATAATTGTGTATAGATATTGTTGCTGCACACTTATGACATCCGTCACCTAATTCCCAGTGCTGCTGGTCCTCTATGCTCAGTAGCTTAGTCCAACCACTTAAGGTACCTTCACACGAAGCGACGTTGCAGCGATAGCGACAACGATGCCGATCGCTGCAGCGTCGCTGTTTGATCGCTGGAGAGCTGTCATACAGACCGCTCTCCAGCGACCAACGACGCCGAGGTCCCCGGGTAACCAGGGTAAACATCGGGTTACTAAGCGCAGGGCCGCGCTTAGTAACCCGATGTTTACCCTGGTTACCAGCGTAAAAGTAAAAAAAACAAACACTACATACTCACATTCACGTCCCTCGCCGTCTGCTTCCTGACACTGACTGAGCGCCGGCCCTAACAGCACAGCGGTGACGTCACCGCTGTGCTTTCACTTTCACTTTAGGGCAGGCGCTCAGTAAGTGTCAGGAAGCAGACGCTGGGGGACGCGCAGGTGAGTATGTACTGTTTGTTTTTTTTACTTTTACGCTGGTAACCAGGGTAAACATCGGGTTACTAAGCGCGGCCCTGCGATTGGTAACCCGATATTTACCATGGTTACCAGTGTAAAACATCGCTGGTATCGTTGCTTTTGCTTTCAAATACAACGATACACGGCGATCGGACGACCAAATAAAGTTCTGGACTTTATTCAGCGACCAGCGACATCACAGCAGGATCCTGATCGCTGCTGCGTGTCAAACTAAACGATATCGCTAGCGAGGACGCTGCAACGTCACGGATCGCTAGCGATATCGTTACAAAGTCGTTTCGTGTGAAGGTACCTTTAGATTCTGTAGGAATTCCTGCTTTAAGCAAGATAATTAATATGCATGACAAACATAAAAGGGAATCAGTCACCACATTTGCATATCTTCATGTAAAATAAGCTCTGGAGGCAGAGTTATCTGCAGGCAGCATCCGCCCCGGAGCCTGGAAGAGGTAATTTATATAAAGTGACACACTTGGGGACTGTTTTCAGCAGTCTATAGCTTGTATGCCCATAGTAATAGTTTAGGTAGGTCAAATGTGGTGACAGATTCCCTTTAAAAGCACTGAACAGTAAACTGAAGGATAATCAGAAGAACACCAGGGGGCGCCATAATAAGTCTGTAACAGCAAATTCTGGACATAGGAAAAATATATTGTTTATTCTAATGTAAAAATTGTGTCACGCTCACGCCCTGACTGGTGGCTGGTGGGCGTGAGCTCGGGGGTTTGTGGCCCCACTGTGCCACAAACCAGACTACCCTGGAAGGGGCGTGACTATGACAGCTGCCTGGGTTGTCACTGGAGCCTCTGATGGTGAGGTCAGGCTTGTGCAGCAGGCAGCTGCCAGGTGCTACTCCAGGGTGGTGTCTGGCTGTGGCTGCTGATCCCACTTGGGAGACAGGAACACCAGGATTGGTTCCGGCATCAGGCAGGACTGGCAGAAGAGCACGGCTGAAACTCAGACGAGTAGGCTGGCACGGCTGAGACACAGGGCTGGTAGAGACACGGCAGAGAACACAGGGCTGGCAGGCACGGCAGAGAACACAGGGCTGGCAGGCACGGCAGAGAACACAGCGCTGGCAGACACGGCAGAGAACACAGGGCTGGTTGATGTGGATTATGAAGGAACAGGTAGGGACCTGTTCACACTGGAGTTGCAGGTACGGATATGTAGTATGGAGAAACAGGTAGGGACCTGTTCACACAGGAGGTGCAGGAACGGATATGAAGTATGGAGGAACAGGTAGGGACCTGTTCACACAGGAGGTGCAGGAACGGATATGAAGTATGGAGGAACAGGTAGGGACCTGTTCACACAGGAGGTGCAGGAAAGGAAACAAGCAGAAAGGAATGAGGTATGAAGGAACAGGTTGGGACCTGTTCACACAGGAGATGCAGGTACGTAAACAAGCCAGAAGGAAAGGAGAATGAAGGAACAGGTTGGGACCTGTTCACACAAGAAGAGAACCGCAAGGCTGCGGATAGGAGCGGTAGCGCAGCAATAAAAGCTAAGCAGAGCAGAACCACAAGGAATGTGGAGAGGAGCTGCAGCAAGAGATTACTGCAGCAGCAGAAGCTAAGCAGAGTGGAGCCACAAGGAATGTGGAGAGGAGCTGCAGCAAGAGGTTTCTGCAGCAGCAAAGCAGAGCAGAACCGCAAGGAATGCGGAGAAGAGCTGCAGTAAGAGATTCCTGCAGCAACAGGAGTGGAGCAGAGTAGAACGGAGCAGAATCGCAGGAGTGCGGAGCAGAAGTAAAGCCACAAAGGTACAGAGCAGGCAGAGCCGCAAGAGTGCGGAGCATAAGCAGACTGAGAACACAAGGAAAGACACAACAGGGAAGGAAGCCACAGACAAGGAGACCGAGATAAGACTAAGTTCAGACAAGGTAATGGAACAAGACAAGAAACAAGAACAAAGACACAGGGACCAGGATATTCTGCCTCCTGGAGGGCGGACAACAAGATCCAGGCAAGAACACAGAGAAAAGCCTCTAGAGAGGGAGTAACACAGAACAAGGCCTGGCAAACTCAGAAGCTAAACACAAACTGAGCTAACACATTGCACAGGCCCAGTCCACTGGGTGGAGCTGCATGAAATACTGGAGGCTTCTTGGTAATTGGTCAGGAACAGATTAGACAGATGCACCTGATTCCTATGAGAACCAGAGAGTTCAGGCACCGCCCCCCTATGCACACAGCCATGAAGCATGCAGAGGAACAGAATACGGAGCTGGCAAGAAACAGAAACCACATCATGGCCTGGAGCAGTGGGTAAGATAGTGTGAGAGATGAGAGGCCATGCCGTGATGCCAGCAGAGTTGTTACAAACTGTTTTGTTCTGTCGCCTATAAAATGTAATGTATAATCGTATAAGGCAGTCTCCATTTAAAATGAAAGAGGAGCTTATATTATTTTTTACATGCTAAACGGGCCACATCATGTTACAGGATTGAATATCTGAATAAAACATTTTTAATTTTTTATGTCTCATATCAGTTGTGGAGATATTAGATTTCAAAGGTTATCTACTAATTATCCTTTCAACCAGGGGTGTTAGCAGAGATTCTTCTAAAGGGGCTTTTACTTTTTCCCCTGTATAATTTTGGCCAATCATAAGCAGGCAGCATAATTCAGGGGGAAAAAAAGAAAACACCCCGAGAGAAGCTTAAAACCGGCTTTTTGTATGTGATCTGGTAAAACGTATATTATATATTTCTAATCAGGTGACGCTGATCTTACGGCCGGCATGTGCGATTACAAGTGCAGTTGGAGTAAAGCAGAGCTGTCTCCTTACATACAGCGCTCTGCAGCTATCCCAAATATTAAGAAATAATGCATAGATACATAGTGCTGTATGTGAAATAGATGCAGAGCGGGGTGTGTAGTGACACACAGCTCTGCTCTCCTACTACTGCATTTATCACAGTAGGTATTGGTAGCGAGATCTGGGTGACCCAGTTAGACACATCAGTCTTACCTGATCATACAGAGGAAGCCGAGTCTGACATTCTCTGACCGAGTTTTCTTTCTATTCTCTGCATGACGCCTCCTACTTATGAATTACAAAGTCATGCAGGGAAAAAGAAAACACCCCCAGTAATTAATCTTTGGTTGAAAGGGAAATTAGCATCTAAACTCTATAAGCTAATATCTCTACAAAGTAGATGAGAATTTAAAAAAATACATATTTATTCAAATTTTCAGCCACTTTTGCATGATTTCGCCAGTTTGGCATGTCAAAAAATTGTCTTTAAATAACCCATACATAGCACATATGTAAAAGAAAAAAGTCAAAGTGATTGCTACTGATAGCATAATCAACGATGAGGCTGTTTTAGCAAGGGTTTCTGTGATACATCAGATGACTGTATATTTGCATCTATTGGAGTTTCTCGAACGGTACTGTCAAATACATTTCTAATCTCAAATTTACAGCAGCTTGGGACTTTGGCGAAGCTTGTTGTATCTTTGTTAAACCCAAAACGCCACTGGATATATTGCTCTTCTGCGCATTTTACAAGTTTTTCACTATCTAAATCGTGAATGTTCAATAATGGATCATTGTACTGAAGAATGTAGACCAATATGTGTTGGTCCAGGACCAGTTTTTTAAACATAGTGGAGTTAGTGATGCACTCCCCTTCATTTGATCGGCAGCAGAGCTGATTTTCCAACTCATTTTCTTTCTGGCATTTTAAACATTGACACCATTTAGGAAGAGTTGGGGATTTTTTGAAGCCTTTTGTAATAAGAGATGATAATTCCATTCCAGTTGCTGCAGGAACTTCCATCCATCTAAATATTTCACTAGAAGTAAATTTTCCTCTCTGAAACATAAAATGTTTTGAAAATGTTAGATATATAAATAAAAAATAATTTATACTACCAACATTATATACGAAGACAATATTATTCAATATACAGTAAATTCATAAATCATTTTTTACTATTCTTATCCAATAAGAAGCCAATACAAAGCATTTTGAATTAGAATTATTTTCTATAAAAGTAGACTTTTGCTCTAAGGAGGCAGCTGTAGTGCCATTCATAGAAGCGGTTGCTTGGGATCGAATGTAAATACCTCTTATCTTGGACAGACCACCTTATTCGAGTCAATTATACATAACTGGACGCTCTTTAATTGCTGCACAGACCCGCAATCCATTCATATCAGGAAGAGATAATCTACAGTATAAAGCTTTTTTAATGGATTTGATGCTAACATCAGGGATCACATGTAGTGAACATGGATGCAAAGTGCTCCATAAATAAATTTGGAACACTTATCATGAAAGCGCTCCTCAATAACCTTGCTTGCTGATAAACTTCTTAGAACAGAAGATGCTGTTCCTTCAAGTGGTTCTCCACTATTATTCGACCCCTTTTTAATGTCATTAATGTGCTTAGTAAAATTTGAAAAAAAAAAACATACTTAATTCTCAGACCAGCGATGCTCCACTGCTTAGAACGCTGTGATCCTTGGCGATCTTGTGATATTGTTTATGTCATCTGAATACTGGAGCCTTCCAGCAGCCTCTGATGGGCTGCAGCCTTCCACTTCGATATGGCAGAACTGTGAAAGCTGCAGCCCACAAGCAGTTGTTAATAGGCTGCAGCACTCGCAACATAAATTATATCACACGATCGCTAAAGACACAGCATTCATTCCTCCGATGAAGCCAAGTTGATGAAACCAAGTTGATGAAACATGTTGGGGTGGCTAGTAGTTGACTAATTTTAATTAGCACATGCAATGATAGGCAATGATGTATATAATAAAACATTAGAGAGAGTAAGAGCCTGCAGTAAATTGACAGTCCATGTCCGTAATAAAGCTAGTTATAGGAATTTTGTCCTGAACCCACTGAATCTATGATTAGAATATTAGACTATGAAGTTGAAGCGCCCCCACGTGTAGGGCAATGGGGTACTCGGTACCGGGTCCTTCTCAGTTCTGGGGATTTCACGGTGGCCCGACCCGGTCCATGGCCCTTTTGAGGGACGTCCAATTAAAGGTGAAGTTTGTACGGTGTTCGTGACACCACCTGTGGTATTCGGTCAGGGTGACCGACGCTGCTAGGGGTCCGCTGGGGTGATGGAGTGGCAGCTAAATGGTATACCTTCCCACAGGTGAAGTGTATCCCCAGGGCTTCCCTGATGTGTAGATGGTAATGGTGTAGGGCACGGTAAATAACGAGGACACAAGGTTGCAGTCTCTTTACCTTTTACTGAAGACTTCAGCGTCCACAGTCCAGAGTACCGTTCACAGGGCAGGTGGAATCCGGCCGGTCCGAAGGCACATCCAGAGTTCCCTTATCCATTGTGGAAATCAGTAGCCTTCCTACTAGCGCCTGTGTGTTGTAGTACCTCCCTGCTGAGCACCACGGGATAGTCCTCACAACTCTCATAGATGTTTCTGATGTTCTCTCTCTGTCCCCCAGATGGTATGGATAGGACAACCCGTATGACGGGGTAGGCCTGGACCTTATTTATAGGGGAATCATATAAACCAAACCATGCGTGCACCACTAAGGCTGGTTTCACACTTGCGTTTTGATCTGCAGCGTTTTAGCGCTAAAAAACGCATGCGTTTTTTTTCCTATTCTTAACATTAAAAAATGCATGCATTTTTTAGCGTGCGTTTTGACGCGTTTTCGGCAACGCATGCGTTTTTTGACGCGTGCGTTCATTTGCAGAAATGCAACATGTAGTAATTTCTAGCAGCGTTTTTTTGCCGCAAAAAAACGCATGCGTTTATTCGCGGCAAAAAATGCATTGCTGTCTATTTAAACGCATGCGTTTTTAAGCACATGCATTTGCTTGCGTTAAAAACGCATGCGTTTTTACCGAAAAACACAAGAAAACACAAGAAAAATCAAGAAAACCCTAACCCTAACCCTAAACACAAGAAAAAACAAGAAAACCCTAACCCTAAGGTTACTAGGGATCCTAACCCTAAACCTAACCCTAACCCTAAGGTTAGGATCCCTAGTAACCCTTGGGATCCTAACCCTAACCCTAGGGATCCTAACCCTTAGGGTTAGGGTTAGGATCCTAACCCTTAGGGTTAGGATCCCTAGGGTTAGGGTTAGGGTTAGGATCCCAAGGGTTAGGGTTAGGGTTTGGATCCCTAGGGTTAGGGGTAGGGTTAGGGTTTGGATCCCTAGGGATAGGGGTAGGGTTAGGGTTTGGATCCCTTTATCACCTTGATGGTGGGGGGTGGCTTATCAGTGACCTGGTGACCAGGACATTCTAATAAAAAGCTACCCCTAACCCTAACCCTAGGGATCCTAACCCTATCCCTAACCCTAACCCTAGCTAATTCTATTAATAGTGTGTTTTCTAGTTGATTTTGATGATTGGCAGCTGTCACACACTTCTCAGCATGCATTTAAAAAACGCAAACGCGGGAAAAAACGCATGTTAACGCGGGAAAACGCGGCGTTTTCCCGCGGTTTTTTTTTTTGGCGCAAAAACGCATGCGTCTAAATAACGCAGCGTTTGCATGTGTTTACATGCATTTTGTCACCACATGCGTTTTTTTAAAAAACGCTGCAGATCAAAACGCAAGTGTGAAACCAGCCTAATAGAGAATCCCAAGGGTGCTCGGATGTAAATCACTAGGGTTCAGTGCAAAGAAGAATAAATATGAGAACCTACAAGAAACGCACTACCAGAACCAATATAGAAATATAATAAACTTTATTAAGTAACCAATAAAAACAAGTTATACATGTATCACAGGGAAAACCAAATGGCAATGATCACCAAACAAAGGCAATGTGGAGAACAACAGGCAAAAGAGTAAACAGTACATAAAAACCTCTTAGTGTATTGCCAAAAGTGCAAATGCTTAGTATATTGCAGTATACAGGATAGAGAGGCCCCCACAGATAAATACGTAATCCAAAAGCAAAAGTGCTGAGTGCTATAAACGTATATAGTAGGAAGACAGTCATCCCTAAGAGGAAAAACTAAGTAAAAATCAATGAATCATATTACCTGGAGATAAACCACACTGCCACGAGCCCCAACACGCGTTTCGGCGCGATGCCGTCTTCCCCCGGAAGAAGGCATCGCGCCGAAACGCGCGTTGGGGCTCGTGGCAGTGTGGTTTATCTCCAGGTAATATGATTCGATGATTTTTACTTAGTTTTTCCTCTTAGGGATGACTGTCTTCCTACTATATACGTTTATAGCACTCAGCACTTTTGCTTTTGGATTACGTATTTATCTGTGGGGGCCTCTCTATCCCGTATACTGCAATATACTAAGCATTTGCACTTTTGGCAATACACTAAGAGGTTTTTATGTACTGTTTACTCTTTTGCCTGTTGTTCTCCACATTGCCTTTGTTTGGTGATCATTGCCATTTGGTTTTCCCTGTGATACATGTATGACTTGTTTTTATTGGTTACTTATTTATAGGGACCCTAGTGATGCCCCTCTCCCACAATTTGCCTCCGTGTCTTCTTAGGTATTAAGGTCGGGCAACCAACTTGGAATTGACTGTCCTGCCGGTCTCTGAAGTAATGCGTAGAGTCAATTACTCCCTCGGTGTTCCGGCCACCGGCTACGCGCCTCAGAAGGAGGCTGCTGATCTTGGGGCAGGTCTCCTCCCGGTATTATCTCCTTGTGCTGTGACCTCGTTTCTCACTCTCCACAATACAGTTCCTTTCTTGTCCTTTCTTAGGATGCTGCCGCAATGGGTGCAGGCGCAGCTCCGTAACGTTCTATCTCCTGCTTAGCCTCTGTCAGGATCCCACCCCTGACAGGGACCCTCTGTCTACAGCTCAGATGTTCCTCCTTTTCTCCCTGTCTGCCTGACAGGTCCTCTCTGGGTCAAACCCAGGCAGCTTCTGACTGACTTCCTCTCCAACCCACCAGTTTTACCCGTGTGTGAGGAGTGCCCTAATAGATAGAAGCAAGGCTCCCCCTGGTGGACTGGAGTGTGAAGTGTAGTGTGTGACTTGTGATACCTGGTCAGGTGAACTCCTTTAGTACCATCAAACGTAATATCACTCCCCCTGGTGGAGGAGCGACATTACTGCAACGACCAGGACTCTGGGGCGTTGCACATTGCACACTGTTTTTTTCCTATACATTGCATGAGCTTATTTTAATAAGGTAGTGCAATTATCCTGTTATTAATCATTTTTAGTTAACAGTATGATGCTGGTCACTACTAACGAACAAGCCGCAAGGCTGGATAGTCAAGAGGCCAGAGGTCAAAAGCCAGTAGGGTACGTCATAGACAAAGGTGAGACAAAGGTATAGTCAGGGCACAGTTGGAGGTCAGAATTTCAAGAAGGTAGCGGATCACAACAAAAGGGCTAGGCAAATGCAAGGTCAAGGCAAATCCAAGGTAAAGCAACAAAGATCAGAACAAAAGACTAGGAGCACAGAGCAAACAAACACCTCTTGAGCAAAGCTGCAATTGTCAAAAATCTACAGCAGAGAGCTGGCTAAATAGCAAGGTAATTACTCTGAACAGGAGACACATGGATAAAGCCCCGGCACACCCTGGTCTTGAGTGGAAGACCAAACTGTCACTCAAGACACTGAAAACTCAACACGCCCCAGCATCTGATTGGACTGCTGAGCTGTCGATTACCACACAGACCACTCAGCACGCCCCTGTCCTAGATTGGATGGCAGAACTGTCATTCAATACGTCCAGACACTCATATAGGAGGTATCATGACAAAAAGTTATATTTTAGTTTAGGGTCTTTAGTTAGAGGGCTTCTAATTGCCTTTGGCAATTTGTTATTAATAGTAATTACTCCTACGCCGACTGTGGGACAGTTATATTTTTGCTAGTACTTTATGGCAGGGTTGCACAACCTTTTTTAGTCCAAGGGCCACATTGTCAAACTGAACCAATCCTTGGGCCACACTAAAGATTTAAAGTGGTATTCTGCGACATTTACGGCACATCAAAAGTATCTACTATATAATTGTCTAAGGGGTACTTCTGTCTTTCTGTCTGTCTGTCTGTCACGGATATTCATTGGTCGCGGCCTCTGTCTGTCATGGAATCCAAATCGCTGATTGGTCTCGCCAGCTGCCTGTCATGGCTGCCTCGACCAATCCGCGACGGCCACAATCCGATTAGTCCCTCTCTACTCCCCCGCAGTCAGTGCCCGCCGCCCACGCCATACTCCCCGCAGTCACCACTCACACAGGGTTAATGCCAGCGGTAACGGACCGCGTTATGCCGCGGGTAACTCACTCCGTTACCGCCGCTATTAACCCTGTGTGACCAAGTTTTTTACTATTGATGATGCCTATGCAGCGTCAATAGTAAAAACATCGTATGTTAAAAATAATTTAAAAAATAAAAAATCATTATATACTCACCTTCCGCCGCCTTTCCCGCTCCTCGCGACGCACCGGTGACCGCTCCATGCAAGCGTCAGGTTCCGGTGGCAAGGATTGTATGCGAGAAGGACCTGCCATGACGTCACAGTCATGTGACCGCGACGTCATCACGGGTCCTGCGCGCCTGCGCGAGGAGGACCTGCGATGACGTCACGGTCATGGGACCGCGACATCATCACACCCTGGGACCGGAAGCTGCCGCCTGCACGGCACACAGGCGACAGAACTACAAGGGGCCCCTCGGAAGGTGAGTATATGTTTATTTTTTAACCTGTGACATACGTGGCTGGGCAATATACTACGTAGCTGGGCAATATACTACGTGGCTCTGTGCTGTATACTATGTTGCTGTGCAATATACTACGTGGCTCTGTGCTGTATACTACGTCACTGGGCATTATACTATGTCACTGGGCAATATACTACGTCACTGGGCAATATACTATGTGGCTGGGCAATATACTACGTGGCTCTGTGCTGTATACTACGTGGCTGGGCAATATACTACGTGGCTCTGTGCTGTATACTATGTGGCTGGGCAATATACTACGTCACTGGGCAATATACTACGTCGCTGGGCAATATACTACGTGGCTGGGCAATATACTACGTGGCTGGGCAATATACTACGTGGCTGGGCAATATACTACGTGGCTGGGCAATATACTATGTGACTGGCCAATATACTACGTCAATGGGCAATATACTACGTAGCTGCGCAATATAATACGTGGCTCTGTGCTGTATACTACTGTTGTGAATCCGCTTTTTGGTCTCCCCTGGTGGTTGCTGGTGGTACTGGTGACTTGTGTGTGCCTTGCTGTCTCAGTTCACCTGCTCCCATCAGTGTTTGGGAGTTTCCTATTTAGCCTTGCTCTCCAGTCATTTCCTTGCCAGTCATCATTGTAACCAGAGCCTTTGGTTGCATGTTCCTGCTACTAGTCTGCTGATCAGCTAAGTGGACTTTGTCCTTTTGTTTTGTATCTTTTGTCCAGTTTGCAGTTTTGGTTATTCTCTGTAGCTGGAAGCTCTTGCGGGCTGAAATTGCCACTCCTGTGTCATGAGTTGACACAGGAGTCTTAAAGTAATTTCAGGATGGTTTTTTGAAAGGGTTTTCAGTTGACCGTGAAGTCCTCTTTTGTATCCTTCTGCTATCTAGTAAGTGGACCTCTCTTTGCTAAATCTACTTTCATACTGTGTATGTCTTTTCCTCTTAACTCACCGTTATTACATGTGGGGGGCTGCTATCATCTTTTGGGGTATTTCCCTAGAGGTAAGCCAGGTCTGTTCATTCCTCTACCAGGCGTAGTTAGTCCTCCGGCTGGCGCGTGGCATCTAGGGTTAATCAGGTATGCTCCCTGGCTACTATTAGTTGTGTGGTAGATTTAGCTCACGGTCAGCTCGAGATTCCATCACCCAGAGCTCGTCCGTTATTTTTGTGTTCTGATGTTTCCCTGCCATTGGGAATCATGACATACTACCTGGGCTGTGCAATATACTACGTGGCTCTGTGCTGTATACTACGTAACTGGGCAATATACTACGTGGGCTGTGCAATATACTACGTGGCTCTGTGCTGTATACTACGTAACTGGGCAATATACTACGTGGCTGGGCAATATACTACGTCACTGGGCAATATACTACGTGGCTGGGCAATATACTACGTGGACATGCATATTCTAGAATACCCGATGCGTTAGAATCGGGCCACCATTTGGTATACCATAAATGTCTGAGATAATGACTTTATGGTTTTCATTAGCTGTAAGCTATAATCATCAACATTATGAGAAATAAACACTTGAAATAAATCACTCTGTTTGTAATGACTGTATATAATATATGAGTTTCACTTGTTGTATTGAAGAACTGAAATAAATTACGGTAACTTTTTGACGAGATTCTAATTTTGTGAGAATCTAACTTCCTTTTGTTTCAGGAAGCCCATGTACATGGCCACAATGGTCGGATCCAAAAACCTGATTTAAACAATTTTCTGGTGCTACACTCCATTTAAAGGGAACCTGTCACCCCCCTCGCCCAGAGTGACGGCTCTGCTGCGTCTGATTAGAAAGGAAAGACCCGCCTCCCTGGCGATTTCAGGGTAAGAGGGGGCACATTTTATAAGTGATTATTTCAGCGTGTGCAGGCATCATAACTAAAAGAGCCACCTTGTCAGAATGCAGCACGTAACACACCACAATTCCCCTTTCCTTCTTGTGTCTGTCTTTGTCTGTTCATTTTTATATCAGGCTCTTCGTGGTTGGCTGCTATGGGGATATTCCTTCTTCTGATATCTTCCATTATTTGTGCTTGGAACGTACCTTTGTTTAGTGATTAATCATTTTACTTCATGCACAATGCGCTGCGCTGTTAATATTCGGCGCATGCGCATTGGGAATGATTGGCAAAGACGTTTGCCGTTTTCATACTTCCGCCCTCTTCGTGCGTCACTTCCGGTTCCGGTCTCTGGCGTCCTCACTCATATCGGCTTATGATCATAAGGTATTTAAACTAATTTTGACTATTGTTTGGCACCCTTCCCCTGACGAAGCCGTCCTAGTAACGGCGATACGCGTGGGGTCCTTACCCGCTCTGATCCTGGACACTTGCTCCCTGGTACGTTGCACTCCTGGCGGTTTATTGATTCTGTGCCTGCCCGGCTGGGCCTGAGAGATTTTCTCCTATACTTTGGGCATGTGGCTATTATAGCCTGACACGCCTGGACACAGCTGTCATATACCTTCTTTTGTCCAGTTCTTTTGGACATCACACACTTATGCAGGAGGCATTAGGGCTACAATTATGTGTTATATTTGTGCTATACTTGGGCTGTATTTAGTTTATTAGCATTATATCCATGTGCTCTTTATATTGTCCGATGAGGACATTATTTAGCTATATGATACTTTATTGTACATGCACAACTATTTGTTATTAGACATCTGCCCTTATTCATGGATCATTGCGGGGAATTGTGGTGTGTTACGTGTTTTTAATGTTTTTATTGTGTCAATAAAGTTTGCCTTTTATATTATGGATATATATATTGTGGTGTGCAGCATTTTCTAGTGGTTTTCTTTTTCTTGGTTTTGCTTGGCTAATTTATTTCCACTTTGCTGCACCCCTTTCTTTTTACCATATATTACAGGTAGTGCGCTAGTGCTTCACATTTTGGTCATCACTGAATATGACTTTCATCCAGTCATCCACAGTCCACGATTGCTTTTTCTTAGCCCATTGTAACCTTGTTTTTTTCTGTTTAGGTGTTAATGATGGCTTTCGTTTAAATTTTCTGTATGTAAATCCCATTTCCTTTAGGCGGTTTCTTACAGTTCGGTCATAGACTTTGACTCCAGTTTCCACCCATTCGTTCCTCATTTGTTTTGTTATGCATTTTCTGTTTTGGAGACATATTAGGGTATGTGAACACGTCCGGAATGCATGCAGAATTTTCCTGAGATAATCCTGAGGTTTTCAGCAGGAATTCTGCATGCGTTTATTTCGCGGGTTTTTTTGCGCGCATTTGGCGCGGTTTTTTTTGCGGATTGTTTGTGTTTTTTCCGGACACTCCAAAACAATGGGAAATCCACAAAAATAATGAACATGATGCTTCTTTTCCCGCAATGCGTTTTTTTTTTTGCGGAAAAAAAACGCATCATTTGCACAATGCGGAATGATAGGATGCATATCTATGCGTTTTTAATGCGTTTTTATCGTGAAGAAACGCGCAAAAAAATTGCCTTTAACAACCTTCCCATGTTGTTTGTATTTGGTCCAGATTTTAGACAGAGATGAAACCAACATCTTTTGCAACATTGAGTGATGATTTACCCTCTTTTAAAAGTTTGATAATCCTCTCCTTTGTTTTAATTGACATCTCTCCTGTTAGAGCTATGATTCATGTCAGTTCACTTGGTGCAACAGCTCTCCAAGGTGTGATGACTCCTTTTTAGATGCAGACTAACGAGCAGATTTAATTTGATGCAGGTGTTAGTTGAAAATTATTGGTATTGGTATGAAAATTTGCAGGATGATTCCAGTATTTTTTCCTCAGAATTGAGTGATTCCATAATTTTTCCACTATGCTTGGTTAAAAAAAAGTAACCATTACTGACTACCACATTTTTTTGTTCTTGATTTCTTTTAGTGTTTCTTAAAGCCTGAAAGTTGCCATTCAAAATGACTTTAGTTTTGTGCCATGTCTATGATCTGCCTTTTTTCACAAAATTAAACAACTGACTGAACATCATCCAAGGCAGGTGATTCCATAGTTTTTGCCAGGGGTTGTACAAGATCACGCTCCAGTTTAGTGAACTCCTTGAACAAGTAATTCTTTCACAAATTTTACAATGCCAGACTACATGACTAGGTGCTGGATTTTTTACACCTATGCAAAAGACTAAATAAATTCAATGAATTCAATGACTGATAAGTGTTGCCTAATTGTTTGGAACTACTAAGCTAATGAAGCCCTATGTGGTTTTTAAGGGAAGTGGCTTTGTTACTAGAAGAAAATACAATGTGCAAGAAATGCTGCCGGACTGGGCCGAGGAATAGTGGGACAGATGCCCCCTGGGTCAGTCCCCTAGTCATTGTTCTGAGCTGCTGGTTGCCTTAACAGAGCTGTACTTTGTATTAAATAACCTGTGATTGCATCATAATTTGTAAGGCACTATTGTTTTGCGACTGCACGTTATTTAATAAAAGGTATAATGGTGCTGAGGTTCACGGCAGCCCTGATCAGTTACTAGAGTAGCAATTGTTTATGTCTGTCTCATGCCTCAGTGGCACTGTATCTTTAAATGTACTGCACCTACTGTGTGTCCTCTAAATTCTAAAGCAACCCTCTGTGCAAGTGGCCAAGAAAACAGTGCCTAAATTTTCCCCTCTAAAAAGTAATAATATTCTCTGTGTGCCCCTTTGACAGCCACAATAATCTGAGTTCTCCTATAACAAAAAGTGCCCACTTTACATTTAAAGGTAACCTGTCACCCCGTTTTTTGAAGATGAGCTAAAAAAAGCGTTAAATAGGGGCAAAGCTGGGCTTTACATTAGTGTCTTTTGTGTGCCTTTATTACCCACCTATGCTGCTGAAATACCTTTGTAAAGTCGCCGTTTTCTGCTGTCACTCACGCTGGTCTGGTCCCGCGGCCATTTTCCTGAAGCCCCGGGCAGCAGAGCGCTCCATCTGCGCACGCTCGGCCACAGAAAGATGGCCGCACCTACCGGTAAACGGCTGAATAGCGCAGATCGCGCTCTTTTGCATCTCCTGGGCAGTGGATATTCTCTGTTGGACATGCGCACACCACTACGCCACCAACAGAATGATGAGCCTGATCTGGGGGAGAAACAGCGCTGTCACCACGCCCATAGGACCAGACCAGCGTGAGTGACAGCAGAAAACGGCGACTTTACAAAGGTATTTCAGCAGCATAGGTGGGTAATAAAGGCACACAAAAGACACTAATGTAACACCCAGCTCTGCCCCTATTTAACGCTATTTTTAGCTCATCTTCAAAAAACGGGGTGACAGGTTCCCTTTAATAATGTCTCGAGTCTACCCCCAGTACAGCTCCCCTCTACACAATATGATGCTCTCTTATACATAGTTTAATGCCCCCTCACATTATAGTACCCCCCACACAGTATACTAACCTCTTAGTAGCCCTTAAACTGTTTGATGGCACCATCATTGTATGATGGCCCGTATGATGGCCCCCACACTGTACAAAAACTCCATATTATCTCAAGCAGTGTATAGTGCCCCTCTTACTGTAATGCCCACACTGTATGATGGCCCCCTAAATAGCCTCCATTTAGTATAATGCACTCCCCATAGTCCTCAATATAGTATAATGTACTCCTCATAGGTCTCCATATAGTATAATACACTCCTCATAGGCCTCTGTAGCATAAAACACTCCCCATAGGCAGACACTATATAGTATAATGCATTCCCCATAGGCAGAGTGACGGTCAATTCTCATGGCCAAACCGAGAGTCAGGATAGTCAAGAAGTCCAAGGTCAGAAGCCAAGAGGGTACGTCATAAACAGAAGAAAGAGACAAAAGCGTAGTCAGTTAACGTTCCAAGGTCAGAATACCAGGAGAATAAAGGATCAGAGCAGAAGGGGTTAAACAGACGGATGGTCAGAACGAAGTTCAAAGTCAGGCAACAAAAGATTAAGCAAACAGAACTCAAGGCACAAGGAGAACAAACCTCACTAGATGAATGTACATCTGGCACAGGTGTGGGAGAAACAGCCCAGTTAAGTAACATGGCAATCACCTGGGATAATGAACACTTGGAAATAGCAAATTCCTCCCAGTCTCAGATTGGATAGTTGAGCTATCAATCAACACACTGACAGATCAGCACGCCTCTGTACTAGATTTGATGGCCAAGCTGTCATTAACTGCATCCTAGAAACACTGAGGGGTGGGACCATGACAGGCAGACTCTATATAGTATATGTGCCATATGTGTTTAACATTTCAAAGTATAGGAGAAGCTTTTTAATTTCATTCTTTCTTTATACAAACCGGAAAAACACGGATGGCACAAGGATGATACACGGATGACACACTGATGGAAAACACGGATGACACCAGTGCCTGTTTTTCACATACGTGCTTTATACGGATATGTGGAGGATATCTTAGAGTAGTACTCTGGCTGCTGAGCGTTGCTGTCAGTTGGCCACTGGTTTGCATGCATCTGTATATGTCACACTGGTGGCAGCGCTCGCTTGATTATGTATTTAAAAGTGACGCAGCTGTGATCTGGATCTTTTGGGATTGGGCAGGGATGGGGATTGATTTCGGTGAAATTTATATATTTAAACAGGGATTCATTGTGTGGGATAATATAATAAATTGTGGGGGTAATCAAAGAGTTACTTCAAAAAAATGAAGCTATTCACGATTCATGGAATAGGGTATACCTTGCTGATCACTGAGAGTCTGATCATTGAGAACCCCAGTGATTCCGAAAAGTGGTGCTCTGTAGCTCCGTCCTCAATAGGACAGTGGTGCATGCGAAAGACCTATTCATTGCCCATGGGACTGTGGGAAATAGCTGAGCACTGTATTTTGCAATCCCATAGGCAATGGGCGGACCAGGAAGTGCATATGTGCACCTACAATTTATTAAGGGAGAGGTTGTGGAGCTCTAATTTGGGGGTTCTGGAGCCCCCTAGTAGTCAGATCCCCAGCGATCAGCATGCCATCCTCTGTCCCATAGATAAGGGATACATTAATTCTTGAGGAATACCCCTTCAATTAACGTACTACAGGAGGTGTGTGTTTATAATCCAAGATAAAGGGGAATCATTATTCCCCTTTAATATTATATTATTATTATGGTTGTAACAACAAGGGTCTATGTGATTGTAATGGGGAGGGGGGGGGAGGGGTGTGTGTGTGGCTCAAATCAGTGTTTTTCTATGTAAAATTAAAAATCAAGTGCAAATTAGCTCTTTATTGGAACGTGTGGAAGGCCAGCAGCCTGAAAAATTCTTGGAGGATTGGCTTAAGTCCTCATTGGGAGACGCATTCTCCCCAATGTTCTCGGTGGAAAGAGCCCATAGAGTTCCCACCAAACCTCTTCCTCCTGAAGCTCCGCCTAGACCTTTCCTGGTGCGTATCCTTAATTGCAAGGACAGAGATGCTATCCTGCGGCTAGCACGGCAAAAGAGTCCCATCAAGTTCGACGATGCTACAATCTCAATATTTCCAGACTTCTCCACTGAGGTCCAGAAGCAGCGGGCAAGATTCGTGGATGTCAAGAAGCAACTTAGAGATAAGAACATTATTTACACCATGATCTACCCGGCGCGTCTGCGGGTTGTCAGCAATGGTTCCTCCCTGTTTTTTACTGATCCGTCAGAGGCGGCGGACTGGCTGCGCTCTCGTGGGAAGTCTAATGGAGCAGAACCCTGATAGATTCTAAGCTGATCTACAACTATTCAATTGTCGAATTGGAGCTCTCCCTATGAGCGTTTAATGTACCAACAATACCGGACGCTGGAATCAGCGGGGGTATCCCCAGGTTTATTCAAGAATGGGAGCATTGAATTAAGCTCCTGGATTATTCAGTTCTTGTTAAGTTGTTTTTTTTTTCTTGTTCAATTTAACTAGCCTCTGTAGGTATTTAGGTAAAAGCCGCCTTCAACACTGTTACAACCTTCTATGCGTAGTATGTGGACTCTTATTATTGTCAATACATATCATGTCTTTAACGGGTGGATATGGGGTCTGAGCTAATATGTATGACGTGGAACATACGGGGTATTAAAACACCCCGAAAGAAAATTAAGGTGTTTTCTCAGATAAGGCGGTACCATCCCCATATCGTGGTCCTGGTGGAGACACATCTGACCAGAGACACGGCCAAATGTGTACAGAAACCTTGGGTACAATGGCATGCTCACGCATTTCACACTAGTTACTCGAGAGGGGTGTCATTGTTAGTACATAGAGATGTCAGATGGGAGGCCCAGACGACTCGACGGGATCTGGAGGGGCGTTTTGTTTTTGTCCATGCATTAATTGATTCCCGCGAATATGTCATATTGTGTATTTACAACCCTCCCCCGGCCAGTACCTCAACACTTAAGATGGCAATGAGCTTTGTGTTAAATTACCCAGATGCACATGTTATTTGTATGGGTGACCTCAACCTAATTATGGACAGTGATCTTGATAGAATGAGATTGGGAGATGGATCTCCTGGGGATCCCCTGCCCTTCCCCTCTTCTTCGGCCCCGACTCCGCTGGCACTGTTCATAGAAAATAGCGGCTGGGTAGACCTGTGGAGGGTGCGCCATCAGGAGGAGAGGGGATATACCTGCCACTCATCCACTAAACGTTCTCTCTCACGTATAGACTATATTTTTGGATCCGGCAACTTAGTGCAATGGGTGGATAATGTGGAACACGGTAATAGGGGAGTCTCGGACCACAGCCCAGTTATACTTAAACTCGTGTTTGGGAAGATGAATAATGGTAGAATATGGAAGTTAAATCCTTCTGGCTCAAACTAATAAATTCAGATGATAGGACGGTTGATCAGTTGAACTGTTACATCCAATCCCACTCAGATCTTCAAAATATTAATTTATTTTGGGATGCACTTAAGGCATATTTAAGGGGCTGTCTGTCTTCTACAATCTCTCACATCAAAAAGATACCGTCAAGGGAGGATGATGAGGTTGAGCAGCGTTTGAGAAATGCTGAGGCCGCATATACAGCTGATCAGACTAATAACAATAGGATTGAATGGCTGACTCTACAAAGACTATATACCCAGCACTTGGACACTAAATCTAAGCGTAAACCTTTTTTTCACGCCACAATCATACTTTGAAATGGGGAATCAGGCGGGAAAATTTTTGGCCTATTTGGTGCGTCAACACAACGCATCTAACATGATAATACAAATTTGCTCACCAGATAACTCACTAAATTCCACTATTAAGGAAATTCTTCAATGTTTTTATAATTACTATAAAGGATTGTATGAGTCTAAGAGTAGTTTTAACGTTTCTGATTGTCTAAGTTATTTATCCGATATAGCATTCCCCACGCTGAGCCCCACCCAGCAGGCCTTTATGGACGCTGAGTTTACTCTGGAGGAAGTGGAGCAAGCTATAACAGATATGGCTTCTGGGAAGGCCCCTGGACCGGATGGCTTCCCGATAGAGTTATATAGGAGATACCGGGAAATACTGGCCCCGCTTTTACTGAAGGTATTTAAAGAGATTTGGGAGGGTGGATGTCTACCTGATACTTTTTATGAGGCACATATTATCGTACTTAAGAAGGAGGGGAAAGATCCTTTGGAATGCGGATCCTATCGTCCCATATCTCTGGTAAACGTGGACTACAAGATCTTTACTAAGATACTGGCTACCAGGCTGAACTCCATTATATTAGATATTATACATCCAGATCAAACAGGCTTCATGCCTGGTAAAAGTACATCTGTAAACATTAGACGGGTTCAATCAGTGATCCAATATAGCTCTTTACTACCAGATAACAGTTGGGCGCTGGCGCCGCTGGACGCGGCTAAGGCGTTCGACTCTCTTGAGTGGCCCTTCTTGTCTGCTTGTTTGCAGAGGTATGGCTTTGGGGAAAAATTTTTGAATTGGGTTGGTGTATTATACGTGAAACCTAAAGCCCGCATAATCGTAAATGGCTCCATGTCTGAGTCAATTTCACTGCATAGGGGAACCCGTCAGGGGTGTCCCCTCTCCCCAGCCTTGTTTGCTCTAGCGATAGAGGCATTAGCTATACGTCTACGTTCTACCCCCGATATTGATGGTATCAAAATAGCAGACCGTACCGACATCATTGGTCTATATGCTGATGACATGATAGTATTCATGGATAAGGTAGAAGAAACGTTGCCAAAGGTAATAGATACCATAGACAAATTTAGTGGGTTCTCAGGCCTATATATTAATTGGGATAAATCTGCTCTATTGCCTCTGTCCCAATCCCCAATATCTAATCTTGACGCTCTTTCCCCGTTACCTGTAGTGTCTGAATTTAAATATTTGGGTATTTGTATGTCCCGATGTAGTGGATCGGATCTACAACTCAATGTCCTCCCCCTGCTAGAATATGCCAAATCGAAATTTACATCCTGGAGTAAACTTCCACTGTCTGTAGCAGGCCGTATTAATCTCATAAAAATGATTCTGCTCCCTAAATTCAACTATTGTCTTCAGCATAGCGCAGTAACCGTACCAAAATTCTTTTTCACTAACTTAAATTCTTATGTTGCCTCATTCGTGTGGGGGAAAAGTAGACCCAAACTTAAACTGACGACTCTGCAAAGACCTAAACAGGGGGGGAGGAGCGGCATTGCCAGATTTCTTTTTATATTATCTGGCGGGACAGGCCAAAACACTTTGTAAGTGGATGCCTCATAATTATCTCCCTAATTCGGAAAGCCACCTAGTTAGTTCTGTTGGTGCTAAATGTCCACTGGGCCTTCTAGAGTCAGAAAAAATTAATGCCCCCCGATTGTTGCCCATGATACGATTGGCACGATCCACTTGGAAGAAAATTAAAAGGGTCATTGGATTTGGGGACATTGTGGCTGAGATGCCTCTATGGGATAATGGTTATTTTCCTGCACTAGTGAACCACCCGTCTGCAAACTTTTGGGTTTCCCACGGAGTCCTGTCAATGGGAGATCTATATGATCAGGGGGTCTTTAGATCCTTTGAACAGCTACAAGTTAAATATGATCTTCCAAGATCTCAATTTTTCCGATACTTGCAACTCAGATCTGCCATTCAGTCATTTGTCAGGAGTGTGGGAACAAACCGTAACATTTCATCTTTACCCCTGATAGGTATCCTTAAGTCACAGGGACCTCAGGGCCTTATCTCGTCCCTATACACATATCTCCTGTCAACGGGAGCAAACTCTGTTGTGGACTCGGTGAGGGGCAAATGGGAGGGGCTTATCACTGATATGCAGAACGAGGAATGGGAGGATATTTTGGACTCCCCCCTCAGAGTCTCCCCGTCGGTCAATAACAGGATGACTCAGCTATATATACTCCATCAGTCATATTTGACCCCACTGAGACTCTTTCGAATGGGTCGATACTCGACGTCAGAATGTTTGCGTTGCCACTCACCGGACGCTGACTTTGTACATCTGATATGGCAATGTCCCATTGTTCTTCACTATTGGAGGGAGGTGACGTCACTATTAGCTTCTGTACTATCAATCCCGGTTCCTATGGAACCTTTAGTCTGTCTGTTTGGAATATGGGACGAGGAGGCTTGGGACCATTATACGGGGATCTTTCTACGTGAAACTCTGTTTTTAGCACGGAAGTTGTTAGCTCTGCGATGGATGGGGAATTCACCCCCCTCCGTTAGGTCCTGGATCGAGTTGGTGAATGCAGTTGTCCCCTATGAGCGCACTCTTTATCAAAACAGGGGTTGCCCGGGTAAGTTCAACAAAATCTGGGATAGATGGAACACCTCTCATCTCACCTTGTGACATGACTAATAGACAAAGACATGGTTTATTTGACTTTTGTTCTGCAAGCACTGCGCAGTGGAGGGGGGAAATACTGTTCTGCTATCGTTAAATGGCGGCTTAATAGTTTCAGAGGCTTGGTTTGGTTGTAGCTTAAGAGTTGTATGTTTATAACTTTATATTTGACTGTTTTATAATTATACACATGTGCTTTTCCTCTGAAATAATTGGCATATGTATGTGTTGTCCCTACCATCCTTTGTAAATGTAACCATGCAGATTGATGACAAGGACAAATATGTATGCTATACTTTATTTGTGTTTGAAAATAAACGAATTTAAAAAAAAAAAAAATTAGCTGTTTATTGATAGTGACTGCATAATTATGCTGAAATTATGCAGCCATTAACAATAGGTAAACCATTTGTGATCACTTTCTAACTGAGTGCTACGTGAGAGCGAAGCCTAAAGATAGGCCATGCTAGTACTCTTCTGAGTTGAATTGTTTGTTGTTTTTGTGTGTGTGTGTTTTCTTTAGTACTGGAAGTGTCTGATAGACACCTCTTCATTCTAAGACCAGGACTTGATGCCAGCAGGTTTTTGGACAATTCATAGCTGACATCAACCTCAAGTCCCATTACCCCATTTGCCAACGCACCAGGGCAATCGGGAAGAGTGAAGGCAAAGTGCCAGAATTGGTGGATCTATGCACCAATTCTGGAGAGTCTGGGGTCTGGTAATAACCAGGGACATTCCCAGCCCAATAATATCAGCTCACAGCAGTCTGCTTTACTATTGCTGGTTGTCCTTTTTTTACTTATTAAGTAAAACAAGCTTAAAAAGCAGAACAAGAAATTCAACATAAAAGGCACTAAAGAGTAGCATTTTATAATATGTAGAGGGTGTGTGTATGTGTGTGTTATGAAATTATATATCTGCAGGATATCTATCTATTTAATATCAATTTATTATTTATCTATTATATATTTTATATCTTTCTATCATCTATCTACAGTATTAGCTCTATGTACAACATTGTGTTATTAGTTTGTAAACTACCTTTACATTACATGGAGAATTACAGTATGCAAAAGATGATGTTAAAAATGCATTGCATACAGATGCTAGGTGAGAAAAACAAAAAAAAAATCGCACACTTGTATAGCACTTGCATGACATAAGGAATGACATATGCCTGACGCTCTCCAACGTTTCAACTTGAGCATCACAGCGATTCTTTAATACGCAGATGTGAGCAAACCCTTAAGGAAAACTTAGTCTTGTACCCGTTTCAATAGACTGACGTTCACACATGCGTCTCCCTTCAAAGTGCATGAGACACACAGAGACAGCAGACTATAGAGCTTAGCTACTTATGTTCCTCAGTCACATATTACCTAAAGGAGTGCACGTATGCACAACTCCCGACGTATTTCACACTTTATTATCTATTTTAGAATTTTTATAAAAAGGCCATACCTTGATCATATAGCCTTCTGTTTCTTGTAAACTTTTTCTTAGCTTTTTATCCACCATAATAATATCATTTTGATCCACAAAGGACACAAACCTGATATCCAGACATGACTAAAAAACAAATTAAAGATATGTTGTAGTGAATATAGATTGTGTAACCAACACGGGTAACTTAAAACTTCTAAATTCAAATACATTTGAGGCAGAGGGATGGTTTGGACGCATTATTGAGATAACAGGAGACCGGAGCGGTCCGTTTCCAATTTAAGCAGCCGAGCAATTTGCAGCTGGCTACAAGAATTGCAGAGGAGACCCCAATCCATACAGGTCAGTATAGGGCAGGGGCTGTATGATCAAACTAATATGGCTTCACTTGAGAAAGCTCCTTACAAATGTGTGCTGTGCTCACAAATTCCAAGTAAATACAAGTAAAGACAGGCTGCAGCAAGGCCTGCAGAAATCAGCATTATCAAACATAGAATTAACTATGCTTTACTTCTCAAGTGTTATGCACTGGGTTTTGAGCTTTTGACAATGTGGGACACAATATGTGATTGTCAATAAGTCGCC
Organism: Ranitomeya variabilis; assembly: GCF_051348905.1. Taxonomy (NCBI): domain Eukaryota; kingdom Metazoa; phylum Chordata; class Amphibia; order Anura; family Dendrobatidae; genus Ranitomeya; species Ranitomeya variabilis. The sequence continues at coordinate 221,450,528 of NC_135232.1, read as the reverse complement.
AGATGGCCAAGGATTAATCTTTGCACTGTGAATTGTTACGGAGAAATTCTTCTGTACGTCAAGCATCCACCCCAGACGATGGTGATCATGAGGGCAAATGACTAGGGTTGAGCGACCTTAACTTTTATAGGATCGGGTCGGGTTTCACGAAACCCGACTTTCTCAAAAGTCGGGTCGAGTGAAATCGGCCGATCCTATAAAAAAGTCGGGGTCGGGGTCGTCCGAAACCCGAAACCCAATGCACTGCAATGGGATACTATGGTTCCCAGGGTCTGAAGGAGAGGAAACTCTCCTTCAGGCCCTGGGATCCATATTTAAGTGTATAATAAAGAATTAAAATAAAAAATATTGATATACTCACCTGTCCGGCGGCCCCTGCAACTTACCGAGGGAACCGGCGGCCTGCTTTGGTTAAAATGAGCGCGTCCAGGGCCTTCCGTGACGTCACGGCTTTGTGATTGGTCGCAACGGCCCATGTGACCGCCACGCGACCAATCACAAGCCGCGGACGTCATTCTCAGGTCCTAAATTCCTAGAATTCTAAATTCTAGGAATTTAGGACCGGAGAATGACGTCCGCGGCTTGTGATTGGTCGCGTGGCGGTCACATGGGCCGTCGCGACCAATCACAAAGCCGTGACGTCATCTTAAGGTCCTTCACGCGCTGATTCTTAGGAAGGAAGGCTGCCGGAAAGAAGCAGGGCGCGTCCGAGGGTGAGTATATTCCTATTAGGTATATACTCACCCTCGGCTTCTTTCCGGCAGCCTTCCTTCCTAAGAATCAGCGCGTGAAGGACCTTAAGATGACGTCACGGCTTTGTGATTGGTCGCGACGGCCCATGTGACCGCCACGCGACCAATCACAAGCCGTGACGTCACCGCAGGCCATTCACGCGCTGATTCTTAGGAAGGAAGGCTGCCGGTTAGTACCAGGGCGCGTCAGAGGGTGAGTATATCAATATTTTTTATTTTGATTCTTTATTTTACACTTAAATATGGATTCCGATACCGATTCCCGATATCGCAAACATATCGGAACTCGGTATCGGAATTCCGATCCCAGATTCAGAAGATCGCCGACCTCATGGCCGACCCCACACAGGGGTCGGGTCGGGTTTCATGAAACCCGACTTTGCCAAAAGTCGGCGACTTCTGAAAATGGCTGACCCGTTTTGCTCAACCCTACTAATGACCTCTTCCTGGGAGTGGACACAGACAGAAGCAGGCCCCTGTGCACAAACAATATACGGGCCCTTTGCAGTCCAACATTTCATCATAATGCACAATTTCACCTGCTTTGGAGGTAGAAGTAGCGCCCTTACCTCTTGTGCCCCTGTGGTAGCTTCACAGGTTGAACCAATGGTATGTCCACCCATGCCTCCTTCCCCAAGTTATCACCATATACACCTAATACTATGTCTACAGACATTTTATTACTGGAAAAAATATATCTTTGTAACACGTTACCAAATAGTAAAAGTAACAATTGAGTAACTGATTCCTTTTAATGACTACTTGAACAGATGATGACAAATTTCAAGTTTTCGAGCCTACTCAGGTCTCTTCTTCAGGCATACCGATAGAGACACCTAAGTAGTCTCAAAAACTTGCAATTTGCCATCACCTGTTCAGCTAGCCAAAAGTATCAACCACTGAGGTCTCTAAATTGTTATTAATTTTTCAAACATTTTAGTAATTTTTAATTAAACAAATGGATTACTGTGAGGATACTGGGGCCTTGTATTTCTTTGAACTTCTGCTCATCATAGTACTTCTGTCCTGAGTTTGGAGTGCAGCAGCATTTATAATATTGGCTGATGAGAAGATCAATCACTACTGAAGCCTACATGTAATAAACAAAATATTGAGATAAATGACTACAGTGGCTTTTGATTACGTCACATTACATTCTTAGAAAGGAACTTTCATCAGTTTGGGCATGTTAAACTTGTCACATCAAGGAAAAATGGCTACAGAGAAAGTAAAATGTCGTTTTCATTTTTTTATTTCTCCTGTCCACTGTGGAGATATTAACTTGTAAAGCTCAGGTTCGAAGAGAGCTACAAAATGAATAAACATCGTTTTAATTTTTTCATAAATCAATAGAATACATGAAAATAACTAACATTGTAATATACTTTACAGAGAAATCTGCTTATTTAACCTCCTGGACTGATCTTTCACTTCTCAATTCCATGGTAAATCTGTTTTCATTGAAAATACTGATTTTACCATTACTAAGATAGAAGATTATAGTTAGTGCTTTTAAAATTCGAAAGAGGGGAGTGTTAGGCATCGGGATTCTCCAGCTGTGCGGGATAGACCCCAAGCATTATCTGCTTCTGCGGTCGCCCATTTAGGTCCGGCTGCTCCGAATGCTGCTCAGCACAGACGTCAGTCCCAGCATCTTGCTCAGCCCCATGGTATACATTTGGTTACTGTTGGTTCTCCAGTGAAGTCTAAGGTAACCAGTAAAAAAAGGGTGTAGCCTTGCGCTCTGGAGTCTAAGTCCAGAGATCACCTTACTGAGCATGTCCGTGATGTGGCGGCTTCTCATTGGTGGTCGTACGTTAGCTGCTCTGATGTGGCAGTCCCAGATTGGCCTGCGGGCGATGTCTTGGCCAACTGGGCATGAGTGTTTGGGGTGGAGCTTAGCGTATAAAAGGCTATCAGAGGCGCACGCGGGCACGATAGTGTAATTTTTGTTTGGTGTGTGTGGGTGGATACTCTACCACTCTGTCTGCACATGTGTGTGTGTGTGCTCAGAGACTGTACACGTTGGCAGGCTGGTTGCACACTTATGCGGTTTTGTTCCCTTGGCTCAACACCTGAGTCTCTACTCTAATACTTGCTTAGGGTGCTGGACAGGCACAGGTTCAGTAGTGACAGGACTGGGGTAACTAGCCGCTTGGCTTAGCATCTGTTTCGTTCATGTGCGTGATTGGCACAGTTCAGTCACAGACCAAGCTCAACCCTTTGCTATACTTCTTGGTGAAAGCGACGGGTTTGGTACCTAGCGTCAAAGAGCTCTCTCTCTTGGCTTAGCATCTGCTTCAATCATGTGTTCGGTTAGCACCGTTTAGTTGCAGAGCAAGCTCAATCCACGAACCATTATCCCTCTGACGTTAACAGGGTATACTTTGCATACTTGTGCCGTTCCTCTCAGTGAAGTAACTGAGCTTGGTACTCAATGTGAACAGAACACTGAGTGGCATTAACTCAGTATGTTCAAGGTAATGCTTGGGTGTTTAGTTCCGTCATTGTTCACACAAGCAGCAGGGTTCATCTCTGCACGGTGGACCCCGGGTTGCGATTGCACTTTATTTTATATTTTATTTTATATTTTATTTTAGTGCAATCCGCCAAACCCTAAGGCTGCCGTCACACTAGCAGTATTTGGTCAGTATTTTACATCAGTATTTGTAAGCCAAAACCAGGAGTGGAACAATTAGAGGAAAAGTATAATAGAAACATATGCACCACTTCTGCATTTGTCACCCACTCCTGGTTTTGGCTTACAAATACTGATGTAAAATACTGACCAAATACTGCTAGTGTGACGGCAGCCTAACAGGAAGAGAAGAACTGAGAAATTAGAGACAGACACAGACATTCTGCTGCAAGTTCTCCTGAAACAATGGTTACAGTTCTTTATAGATCCTTATGAGCATCAACTGTCATCTCCTAGCACAGTAATGGGAAAACCTGTGAATTGGGAATTTATAAAATGAAAGATCAGGCTAGGAGTTGAAAGAAGCTGATTTTCTAGTAAGATATGTAACAGGGTTTCTTATTTTCTTGTGTACTATTGATTTATGGAAAAAGATAAAAATAAAACGATGGTTACTCTTTAAGTTTCATTGGGTGTTAGACATTTGTCTCTGGGGGCGTGCAGTTCTACCCAGCATAAAGTTGACCGATAATAAGCAGGCAGCAACATACAGGGGGGAAAAGAACACATCATCCTCTCCTTACTGATCTCTGCAACTACCTTTAGGTTGGGGTCACACTTGTGAGTGCAATGCGAGAAACTCGCCTCAATACCTGGCACTGTCGCCGGCACTCGGCACCGGAGCGTTCAGCTGCATAGAAATACATGCAGCCGCACGCTCCGGTCCCGAGTGCCGCCGGCAGTGCCGGGTAATGAGGTGAGAGATTTGCGCGAGTTTCTCATATTGCACTCGCAAGTGTGACCCCGACCTTAGAGATACAGCAGTGATGAGTTATGCATCATAAACAGAAACTTCCAGATCTCACATTGCAATCAGCTCTCACTCTCCCCCCACACTGACTGCCGTAAGATGAGATCTAGAAGGGTCTATAATGATACATAACTGCTCTGCTGTAACACACATTGGTGGCATAGATCAGTGAGGAAAGGAGGGCACATTCTTTTCTTTCCTGCATAAGGCAGCCTGTTTATGATTGGTTAACCTCAAGCAAGGGAAAAAGTACACTCCCTGAGAGACAAATCTCTGGTAACACACAGTTGGGCTTATCATAAATTATAACCGAAATTTTTATAAGCTAATATCTTTGCGACGGAGAGGAGAAATTAAAAAATTAAAACAATGTTTTACTCATGATCTATGGCCACTATTCCATAGCATGACCTTTTTAATATGCTAAAACTAGTGAAAGTTCCTCTTTAAATAGCTATTATGTTGACATTTAACTCACCAATCCAAAGTAGGAAAGATAGGAACCAATGAATATTACCAATTCTAAAAAGTTGAATCGACCTCCCTGCAGAGACAAATATATAATTTATTACTAACCCACACATTTTGATCACGTATTCATAAAAACAAAACAAATAAAAAACAGTACATCTAGTCTAAATTTACTTATAGGGGCATATTTATTAATATGTAATATACTAACACTAATGTACTAATACCGTATATATTGTTCAATGGAGTACTGCATTTTTTTCGAACAAAAAAGTGTGAAAAACTTTATTACATCATCTACACTATGTACAGCTTGAAAACCAAATTACAGGCAAATATAGTAAAAGACAAGGGCACATTACATTGATATGTCTCCCTTATAGGCTCACATTTATACTTGGGCCTCTTTTATGGTACATATACTGTGAGTGGTGTGGGTGTGGGTGTCATTTATTCTGTATTTCTGCCAAAAGAGAATTACTATGTGAATCATAAGAATCACTTTTCTATACAGGTTAAGCAAGTAGAAGTTGTAATGGACAAACATACTAAACATCTACAGTAATATTGATGCATGTCGTCCATAGAGTTTTATTTTCCTTTTCTCTCCGCTGCTAAACAAAACCAGCCATAAACACTGCATGAGTGATTTCAGTCATACACAATGCTTACACAAGTCTGAAATACTAGCACCAAACATGGGTGTAAATTCACAACCATTATGGCTGGCTCACATGAGCGCATATAACTCGGATGGGTACTATCCAATGTTTTATCAGATAGCACACTGACCAATGTTATACTATAAGGAAGTGCAGATCTGCATTTTTTCTATAGACTGAATTCGTCTGGGGAAAAAAAATCACAGCCTGTAGCGAGTGGCTCTGCAAACTGGATCATGAGCACCCATTCAAGTCTTCGGGTGCGTGTAAAACATCGGACTGCACTCGGATGACATCCGTTTTACGCGGACTCAGAAACTGGAGAAGATGGAGAAATTAAGCTCTCAGTCTTCTCCGAGAGAATCGAATCACAGCAAACTGACGCTGATCAAACTCGGACCAGAGATTGAGCCTAGTATTATTACCATAATCGATCCAATTCTCTCAGAAGAGAAAACAGTCACTCGTGTGAGTGAGCACTTATATGGAGGTAGCATGGAGAACTTATTACGCCATAGCTGAAGAGCTTTTCCAGGACTTAGCTACTGATGTCCTATCCTTTAGATTGGTTGTCATTATCAGAATGGAGGGGTCTAACACCTGGCACCTTCCCCCTCGGATCAACTGTGTGCAGCTCCAGTAATGGCAAAGTGAACAGATTGCATAAAGTTGGAATAAGGCCACATTCACATGTTCAGTATTTTTACCTCAGTATTTGTAAACCAAAACCCGGAGTGGGTCAGTCAGAGGAAGAGTATAATAGAAACAAGTCACCACTTCTGTATTTATCACCCACTCCTGGTTTTGGTTCAGTGAAATGCTGACCAGATACTGAATGTGTGAGCGTAGCCTAACAGCTATGTACACTGGGTAGTGGCCATTCTTCATGTAGCTTACTTCATATTGAGGTAAATAGGAGCCAAGTTGCAGTACTCAGAAACGCTCACTACACAGTGTATAGAGCTGTACTATTCCGGCTATCTGACCCCCACAGGAGCAGCAAACAGCTGACCAGTGGAAGTTCTGGGTGTTGGATCCCAATAAATCCGATATTGATGTCCTATCCTGAAGACAGGTCATCAGTATTTAAGTCCTGGAAAAACACTATAATAGTCTTACGCACTCTTTACAGCCTCCATGAACAATGATTTGCCATGATCATGAGTGAACAGGCAACATCGATAGCTTAAATTAGCTTTATACAGCCTGAACAATCACACTTTGACCAGTTTCAATATGGTCTGAGTATGGATAGCGATGTCTGGACTGGCTGCTGGTTTCCAGGCCGGGACTGAACTGCATATGTGAGGCTGCTGAGTTCGGATGAGGAGACCTCTGGATACTGCGGTCAATATTAAGACCATGAATGTTCCATGTGTGAAACCGGCATTAACATTGTATAATGAAAAAATCATGTTCAAGCGTGTCAGAATCAATGAATTAGATCAGATGTCATGTTAAGGAGTGGTTTATAATCTAGGTACTCAAAAATAAAATGAATCATTACCGTGCCATGGACTTGAATGTCAAATCGTATTCCATATGCCTTTATTAGAGTTCTCCGCTCAGTCTGATCTGGGGCGTTATAATACCTGGCAAATCTGTAGGCAGGAAACAATTTTAATTTAGCAAAAATGTAAGTGTAAAAAGAGTTACTTTCCCCACCCCAAAGTAATGCTATATTTATGCAAGAATTTTTTTTTATTGTACCTGTATAAATTACACTTTGGGTAGAAATGCATATTGACCTCTATGTACCTGGAAGGCACTACAATTTGGGTAGGAATTGTATATAATAGTAACCATTTTGGCCAACAACAGGGACCATCATTGTGAAAAATGTCAATCTTTAGATCGTAGTGCAGCATTTTGAGGAAAGCACTGTACAGCTTGGTATTCTTGCAGTTTGGCTCTTTTTTTCAGGTAGCTACATAATTGTTCATCGACTTTAATGGGGTGACTTAGTGTAGATATTACTTTGCATAACTGACTGATTGTAACAACTCTGCTGGCATCACAGCATGGCCTCGCATCTCTCACACTATCTTACCCACTGCTCCAGGTCATGATGTGGTTTCTGTTTCATGCCAGCTCCATGTTCTGTGTCTCTGCTCTCTGCATGCTTCATGGCTGTGTGTATAGGGGGGCGGCGCCTGAACTCTCTGGTTCTTATAGGAATCAGGTGCATCTGTCTAATCTGTTCCTGACCAATTGCCAGGAGGCCTCCAGTATTTAGTGCTGCTCCACCCAGTGGACTGGGCCTGTGCAATGTGTTAGCTCAGTTTGTGTTTAGCTGCTGAGTTTGCCAGGCCTTGTTCTGTGTTACTCCCTCTCTGGAGGCTTTTCTCTGTGCTATTGCCTTGGTCTTGTTGCAGCACCCCAGAGTCCTGGTTGTTGCAGTACTGTGGCTCCGCCACTATGGGGAGCTATGGTACGTCTGATTGCACTAAGGAGTTTCTCTGACCAGGTACATTCTCACCACACTTCACACTCCGGCCACCAGGGGGGGTGGTCCTATCTAGTAGGCCACTCCTCACAACTCTGGTAAAACTGGGGGTTGGACAGGAAGACAGGGAGAAGTAGCTGGGAAGAGCTAGTGAGAGGACCTGTCAGGGATGGGGATCCTGGCAGACTCCTCAGAGCAGAACTAACCAGCAAACAACGGGAATACAGAAAAGGAGAATACCAGCAGGGGTTTTGTTGAAAGAGGCAGCACCTTGCTGAGGCGCAAACAATCGGTGGCCGGAACGCCGAGCAAGTAAGAGACTTTAAGTACATTGCAAACCACGGCAGGACAGCTAATTACAGGTTGGCTGTCTCACTTAACACCTAAGCAGACAACGGAGGCAGCTGTGGGAGAGGGGCGACTCTAGAGTCCCGGAAGAACTCCAGGCCTACCCCGTCATACGGGTGCGTCCTACCATATCACCTGGAGGACGGAGAACGAACAGTAGAGACAGAAAGAAACAGTTGTGAGGACTATCCCGGGAGCTCAGCAGGGAAGAACTACAACACACAGCGCTAGAAGGTAGATACTGATTCCCACCTGTGAGGAGAACTCCTGATGTGTCGTTGGACCGGCCGGTCTCTGAAAACCCAGTTAACAGCGCTCTGGACTGAGGTCTCCAACATCTTCAGTAAAGAGGTAAAGAGACTGCAAACTGGTGTCCTCGTTATTTACCGCGACCTGCACCGTTACCACACCACTTATTGCACCGGACGTCCCCCATTGACAGACAGGGCCACGGACCGGGTCTAGCCACCGTGACAACCCCAGGACTGAGACCTAGAGGCCCGGCTCCGGGTACCCCTCGGCCCTGCGGCGGTGTGGGGGCGCTCCAACTTGGCGTCACGAACAGGATCTACTTAAGCCTGAAGAATCAGGTCATGTGTGCCTAGAGACTGTGATTTATTGTGCTTGGACTGTACTTTATTGAAAAGACTGTGCTGTGCCATTTGCCGCCAAAATTCGCCATTGCCGCGCGCGGAGGGAGGAGCCTTAGCTACGTGGGCGGGATCAGCCAAAAGAAGCGCGGAACGGAAAGCGCGGTGAGGCGCCAATCCCGGAAGAGGAACTCCAACCTCCAGCAGGTTAGTGGGAGGAAGGGACGGCCATGTCCGAGTCGGGAGGAGAGGAGGTGGCGGTCGCAGCCGCGGACGCAGGGGCAGCTCCGGTCCCCGCAGCGGGCGAAGCCGCGGCCCTAATACCACCACTGACTGCCGCAGAACCCGCTGCCCCCATCAGCCAGTCGGACACTGCCGCTAATGCAAAAGCCATAATGCCCTTCTCCATGCCCTACCTGCCCGGAGCGGCCTGGCTCCCACGATACTCTGGGGAGGCGCATACGTTCACTGACTTTAAAGAAGGGCTCTGCAGCCTGCTCAAGTTCTATCCCCTAACCGAGCCCCAGAAGGTCCATATGATAACCGGCCAACTCTTTGGGGCGGCTCTGAGGGAATTGAAATCCTGGCCCGCTGAGGATAAAGGAACTGCACAACAGATTTTTGCCAAGCTTAAAGCCACCTTTGACACTCGCACTGCTACAGAGATTAAACTGACTTTTTATGGATGCAAACAAAAGTCACAGGATAGCTTGCGGGACTATGCCCTTAATCTCCAGGAAGCAATGCGGGCCATTAAGCAGAGTGACCCCGGCAGCATGCAGGATGAAGATAAAATCCTGAAGGAGCGGTTCATTGAGGGGCTCCTGTGCAGTCACCAGCGGGGCCAATTGCACTTTCTGGCCATGCAAAATCCAGACTTGACTTTTGCGCAGTTTAAAGATAAAGCTATCCAGGCATTGCAGGAGCGACAGCCCAGCCGCGCAGTACCACCCAGGCGCCCCGCTCTCACATACCACCAGGAGGTGGCATCGGATACCCCAGTTGTCACGGAGGCCGACGCCCAGAGCTTCGAGGACGACTCCCCTGCAGGACTTCGTCTCCAGATGCAAGAGCTAACCAAGAGCGTTGCTGCCCTGGCCCGGACGGTGCAGTCCCTACAGGAGGCCCCCAAAGAGAAGATCCAGTTGGCTTCCAGCCCGGAGGATGTCCCTTGGATGCGACAGAGGAGGACTCCGCCGACCAGGAGCCGGCCCGACGATCGCTTCCACCAGGATGGACGACCCATCTGCCGCCGCTGTCACCAGGTGGGCCATCTTGCAAGGTACTGTCCTTTAAACGAGCAACCCCTGGGGCAAAGGGCCAACCCCCAGGAGTAGGACGGTCAGGCCCGCAGCATTGGAGAACCAAGTATATTGGAGGACGACCAGTTCTCCCTGTAGTGATTGATGGAATCCCCTTGAATGCTTTGCTGGACACCGGTTCTCAGGTGACGACTATACCTTACGTGCTCTACAAATGGTATTGGGAGGACGCTGATATTACTCGTGGCCCTGATGATGATTTCACCATAATCGCCAGTAATGGTCAGCCATTGCCACAAGTGGGGTATAAGGAGGTCACCATCAAAGTGGGGCGGGTGGAATTGAAAGCCCAAGGGATTGTGATTGTAGATATTGATCGTCGAGAATGTAATCCCATGATGACTCTTGGTACTAATGTTATAGAAAATTGTCTTGCAGAAGTGATTGTTTTGTTGCAACAGGTGGCAGAAAACGCTGGCCACAGTGAGCAACGTGCCCTGCAGAAGGAAATCAGAGCTCTGATGCAGAGACAGCAGGTAGAGCTGACTGGTGGTGAGATTGGTCGTGTCACTGTAAGTGATTCAAACCCCATCGCGATACCTCCCAAGAGTGAAATGTTAATATGGTGTCGAGCAGCCATAGGCCTCAGGGGTAAGGACTACCAGGCCTTGGTAGAACCTGTATATTCAGACAATAGGCCTACTGTTCTGACAGCCCGGGGGGTGGTAGACGTCCGACAGGGGAGAGTGCCTGTACGTGTCCTCAATTGTGGGGAGGAAGAGGTCCACCTAACCAAGTATACTACGCTCGCCAAACTGTTCACTGTCAATAATAGTGTAATACAGACACCTGAACCCTTGGGCCCGTCAAACGTGGCGGAGAACAAAGGTTCTGCAGAGCACTCGAAAGATTGGTGTCGGGAATTGCATGTGGGCACTGACTCTACCCCATCTCATCAAATACAGGGGGCTTACAGGGTGGTACACGAGTACGAACAGGTATTCAGCAAACACCCCTCAGATTTTGGGCAGGTGAAAGGGATCCAACATCACATCCCCACGGGAGATCATCGACCCATAAAAGAGAGATATCGCCCTGTACCCCCAGCTCATTACCAGTGTGCCAAGGACATGTTGCGGGAAATGAAGGAGGCTGGGGTGGTGAGAGACAGCTGTAGCCCCTGGGCGGCTCCGTTAGTCCTTGTTAAAAAGAAAGATGGTACAATGAGGATGTGTGTTGATTACAGACAGTTGAATCGCATTACACATAAGGACGCATACCCACTGCCCAGGATAGAGGAGTCTCTGGCTGCTTTAAAATCTGCTAACTATTTCTCTACCTTAGATCTCACCAGTGGGTACTGGCAGGTTCCTGTGGCGGAGGCGGATAAGGAAAAGACGGCCTTCACGACGCCAATGGGCCTCTGTGAGTTCAACTACATGCCCTTCGGATTGTGCAATGCTCCCGGAACGTTCCAGAGGATGATGGAGAGCTGCCTGGGACACCTGAACTTTGAAACCGTGCTGCTATATCTGGATGACGTCATAGTCTTCTCTAAAACCTACGAAGACCATCTGAAGCACCTGGCCGAGGTGTTTGAAGCCTTGTCCAAATTCGGCCTAAAAGTGAAACCGTCCAAGTGTCATCTGCTGAAACCTAAAGTGCAGTACCTGGGCCATGTGGTGAGCGCTGAAGGAGTGGCCCCAGACCCCGACAAGGTCACAGTGATCCAGGACTGGCCAAAGCCTAGTGACCTCCACGAAGTCCGGCAGTTCCTCGGGTTGGTAGGTTACTACCGGAGATTCATTAAGGATTTCACCAAGAAGGCCGCACCCTTGCAAAATCTGCTGGTGGGCCAACCAAAGAAGACCAAGGGGAGGAAAACCCCCTTTGATTGGAACGAAGAGCTGGAGGAATCCTTCACCTGCTTGAAGTCGGCGCTGACGGGGGAAGAGGTACTGGCTTACCCCGAATACGACCAACCGTTTGTGCTGTACACAGATGCCAGTAATGTGGGACTAGGAGCCGTGCTGTCTCAGGTCCAGAACGGCAAGGAAAGAGTGATCGCTTACGCCAGCAGGAAACTCCGTCCCACGGAAAGGAACCCTGACAACTACAGTTCCTTCAAACTGGAATTCCTTGCCCTTGTCTGGGCAGTGACGGAGAGGTTTAAGCACTACCTGGCTTCCGCGAAATTCACCGTCTTCACGGACAACAATCCGCTAACGCATCTGGATACCGCCAAACTCGGGGCCTTGGAACAGCGGTGGATGGCCCGGCTGTCCAACTATGACTTCACCATCAAATATCGGGCAGGGCACCAGAATGCCAATGCCGATGCTTTGTCCCGAATGCCCAATTTACCAGAAGTGGGAGAAGACCCGGAGGCACTTGAAGAGGTGGAGCTGCCTGCCTTCCATCGCCCCAAAGCCACTCAGAGCTCTCACCATGTGAAGAACAGGCACAAGAACCAACCGGATGCCACGCTGAATCCCCTGCCCCACCACGGATGGGCAGAAACCCAGGATAGTGACCCCGCGGTCCGTCAGGTGAAGGAGCTCTTGACGCAGGCTGGGTTGCACCCTGGCCCAGATGATCCACAAGAAACCCAACAGCTGTGGAAGGGAAGAAGCAAGCTGTTTATCCATGATGGCAAGCTGTGCAGGAGGAGCATCGACCCACGTACTCATGAATTGGTGTGGCAGATAGTGGTGCCAAGGCGAGATGCGCCCATGGTTCTGGGAGCCTACCATGATGGAGCCGGACACTTCGGATGGAAGAAGCTGGAGAAGCTACTCCGAGGGAGGTTCTATTGGATTGGCATGAAGAGAACCATTGAGAAGTGGTGTCGGGAGTGTGGTCCATGTAGTCTGCGCAGAAAGGACCGTGACAGCCAACGGGCCCCCCTGCGGCCTATCATCACCAAACGGCCGCTTGAACTGGTCGCGCTGGATCATGTGAAGCTGACACCTAGCCGGTCGGGCTATATCTACGCCCTTACCATCGTGGACCACTACTCCAGGTTTCTGGTGGTTGTGCCTGTTAAAGATCTAACGGCCAAGACTGCCGCCAGGGCCTTCCAGCAGCACTTTTGTAGGCCCCATGGCTACCCAGAGAAGGTACTGACCGACCAGGGACCTGCCTTTGAAGCAGAAGTATTCCAAGAATTCTGCCAGTTGTACGGGTGTAAGAAGATCAGAACTACACCGTACCACCCTCAAACCAACGGGATGTGCGAGAAGATGAACCAGGTAGTAATCGATTTATTGAAGACCTTGCCTGTGGAGGAACGGAATCTGTGGCCGACAAAGTTGCCTGACCTGGTGGATATGTACAACCACATCCCAGTAAGTTCCACCAACTGTACTCCAGCGTACCTGATGCGAGGAAGGTCTAGTCGGTTACCCGTTGATCTGGACATGGGGGTCCTAGTACCCGAAGATACCTCGCCGGATGCGGATTGGGATGCAGAAAGGCAGCGAAGGTACCGCGAAGTGCAAGAGTGTGTGGAGAGAAGTCTCGCCCAGGCTAGGCAGAGGCAAGAAAGGGACTACAACCAACACGCTCCTGCGATTCCCCTGTCACCTGGTGAGCAAGTGCTTAAACGAAAGAGGAGGTTACACAAGCTCGATGACCAATGGGAAGCGGAACCGTATACCATCTTGCCATCCGACTTCGACAACACTAAGGTCTGTCTCATCAGCAAGGACAAAGGGGAGACCTCGACAGCGGTATCCAGGGATCACCTTAAGGTCTGCCCCGATAAATTGAAAGAGAGGGGCACGGCCCCAGAAATCTCCCCGCCGGTGGAAAAGGAGAAAATGTTCCATACTGTCCTTGGTGACTTTCCCCAGTCCTGGACTCTGATAAACCAAGCCGTTGCGGTACCTGTTGTAATGTTTGAACAGCCGGACCCGCCAGAAACAATGGTGGAACCAGATCATCCGGCCCCGCAACCTCAACAAGCCTTGCCTGAAGAAGCCATGCCAACCGTTGAACCGGCAAATCCTCCCTCTGCTATCAGTGAGCCTGCCGTACCCACTGTTGATAGCAGCAGCTCTGAGAGCCCCAACCTGCCAGTGCTACCCAGACTCACTAGAAGTGTAGTTAGAAGACAGCGCACTACACCAGCGGTAGCAAGCATAGCGGGCCCTGTTAGGCCAATAGCAACCCCTGCGCTGCGAAGGTCCACACGCAGCACACAGAACCAAACTCCCCTCCGCTACAAAATGTGGAGGTATTGATAAGGGCTGCTATTTCATTAAAAATGTTTGTATGCATATCTTTTTGTTACAGGTTGTTAAAATGGACAATAGAGTAATGGACAGTGAATTGCTCAAAAACTTTCATAAGGGGGACCCCTTTGTTTACCCGGGGTCCCCGCTGTTTCAACCACTGAACTGAGAGTCATAAACTGTGCATGACCTAACTTTTGCAACGTTCAAGAATCCTCACCTCCCGTAAAGGGAAGCATTGTTATGTTCAATTGTTATGCTATTTCAAAAGTTTGTGTGTTTCCTGTTAACATGTATTATTGTTCTTGTTTTCCCAGTCCCGGAGTACTGGATTTAACCGGGGGGGGAGTGCAGCACCCCAGAGTCCTGGTTGTTGCAGTACTGTGGCTCCGCCACTATGGGGAGCTATGGTACGTCTGATTGCACTAAGGAGTTTCTCTGACCAGGTACATTCTCACCACACTTCACACTCCGGCCACCAGGGGGGGTGGTCCTATCTAGTAGGCCACTCCTCACAACTCTGGTAAAACTGGGGGTTGGACAGGAAGACAGGGAGAAGTAGCTGGGAAGAGCTAGTGAGAGGACCTGTCAGGGATGGGGATCCTGGCAGACTCCTCAGAGCAGAACTAACCAGCAAACAACGGGAATACAGAAAAGGAGAATACCAGCAGGGGTTTTGTTGAAAGAGGCAGCACCTTGCTGAGGCGCAAACAATCGGTGGCCGGAACGCCGAGCAAGTAAGAGACTTTAAGTACATTGCAAACCACGGCAGGACAGCTAATTACAGGTTGGCTGTCTCACTTAACACCTAAGCAGACAACGGAGGCAGCTGTGGGAGAGGGGCGAATCTAGAGTCCCGGAAGAACTCCAGGCCTACCCCGTCATACGGGTGCGTCCTACCATATCACCTGGAGGACGGAGAACGAACAGTAGAGACAGAAAGAAACAGTTGTGAGGACTATCCCGGGAGCTCAGCAGGGAAGAACTACAACACACAGCGCTAGAAGGTAGATACTGATTCCCACCTGTGAGGAGAACTCCTGATGTGTCGTTGGACCGGCCGGTCTCTGAAAACCCAGTTAACAGCGCTCTGGACTGAGGTCTCCAACATCTTCAGTAAAGAGGTAAAGAGACTGCAAACTGGTGTCCTCGTTATTTACCGCGACCTGCACCGTTACCACACCACTTATTGCACCGGACGTCCCCCATTGACAGACAGGGCCACGGACCGGGTCTAGCCACCGTGACAACCCCAGGACTGAGACCTAGAGGCCCGGCTCCGGGTACCCCTCGGCCCTGCGGCGGTGTGGGGGCGCTCCATTGTTGTCCGCCCTCCAAGAGGCAGAATATCCTGGTCCCTGTGTCCTTGTCCTTGTTTCTTGTCTTGTTCCATTTCCTTGTCTGAACTTAGTCTTATCTTGGTCTCCTTGTCTGTGGCTTCCTTCCCTGCTGTGTCTTTCGTCGTGTTCTCAGTTTGCTTACACTCCACACTCTTGCGGCGCCTCCTGCTCTGTACCTTTATGGCTTTACCTCTGCTCCGCACTCCTGCGGTTCTGCTCCTTTCTACTCTGCTTAGCTTCTGTAGCTGCCGTAATCCCTTGCAGCAGCTCCTCTCCACATTCCTTGTGGCTCCGCTCTGCTTTGCTGCAGAAACCTCTCGCTGCAGCTCCTCTCCGTATTCCTTGCGGTTCTGCTCTGCTTAGCTTTGGTTGCTGCGCTATCTCTTGCTGCTCAACCATTCCTATCCGCAGCCTTGCGGCTCTCTTCCTGTGTGAACAGGTCCCAACCTGTTCCTTCATTCTCCTTTCCTTCTGGCTTGTTTCCGTACCTACATCTCCTGTGTGAACAGGCCCCAACCTGTTCCTTCATACCTCATTCCTTTCTGCTTGTTTCCTTTCCTGCACCTTTTGTGTGAACAGGTCCCTACCTGTTCCTCCACACTACATATCCGTACCTGCACCTCCAGTGTGAACAGGTCCCTACCTGTTCCTTCATAAACCACATCAACCAGTCCTGTGTTCTCTGCCGTGCCTTCCAGTCCAGTGTTCCTGCCAGTCCTGCCGTTCCTGCTGTGCCTTCCAGTCTTGTGTTTCCTGCCATCCTAGCCAGTCCTGTGTTTCCTGCCAGTCCTGTGTTCCTGCCAGCCCTGTGTTCTCTGCCGTGTCTCTGCCTGCCCTGTGTTCTCTGCCGTGTCTCTGCCAGCCCTGTGTTCTCTGCCGTGTCTCTGCCAGCCCTGTGTTCTCTACCGGGTCTCTGCCAGCCCTGTGTTCTCTGCCAGGTCTCTGCCAGCCCTGTGTTCTCTGCCGGGTCTCTGCCAGCCCTGTGTTCTCTGCCGGGTCTCTGCCGGCCCTGTATCTCAGCCGTGCCAGCCTACTCGTCTGAGTTTCAGCTGTGCTCTTCTGCCAGTCCTGCCTGATGCCCGCACCAGTCCTGGTGTTCCTGTCTCCCAAGTGGGATCAGCAGCCACAGCCAGATACCACCCTGGAGTAGCACCTGGCAGCTGCCTGCTGCACAAGCCTGACCTCACCATCAGAGGCTCCAGTGAAAACCCAGGCAGCTGTCACAGTCACGCCCCTTCCAGGGTAGTCTGGTTTGTGGCACAGTGGGGCCACAAACCCCCCGAGCTCAAGCCCACCAGTCAGGGCGTGAGCGTGACACTGATCTATACTAATGATACGGAACCTGAGACGTGCCATAAGTGGCAGCATTGTTTCTTTCTTTTACAGTTTTAATGTTGCATTTTTCCACAACTAAGTAACTGAATAGCATGAAACACTGTGTTAAATCTGACACATTCAAAAGTCAGTCTAGTTTAAGGTCCTGGTTAATCATTTGCCTGTTATATTTATTGTCATTTGTGGGCCAAGATCTTGAAAATTGAGCACACGGTTCATGAACGTTGCACAACGTATAAAATTGCCCTAATTTTTCACCATGACCTTTTTTTTAGCTGTATTAGCTCAAAAAGATGCACATTTGCAAAATGATGCAAATGTACAAAAATTTGCTGTTGTACACAAAATCACCACAAGGGGGACTGAAGTACATTCGTGACAACATTTTGTGACTTTTCAAGACACAATTGATAAATCAGCCAAACATATCTGGAAAGTCTAAGTCTCTACTCACAAAGAAAGCCAAAACAGAAGAACACATAAAGTGACTTTAAAACAAGGCAAGCGAAAAGATGGGAATGGCACAAACAAAAATAAAAACAGGCATAAAATGCAAAACTAGCTAAGGATGCAAAAGCAATGATGAATTGGGGCCTAGTTTAAAATGTTTGAACATGAAACAGTTTTAGTAAATCTTAATAGATTTTTTATGTATAATTTTTTGTGACATAAAAAATTAGTAGTATATTTGCACATAAATACATCATTACGTCTGGGAGAATGCTATCCGCTTACCTGAAACTTAAGCCTGGAAACAAACTTTCATCAAGAGCCTTATCATCCAAACGTCGAAAGCTATACTGCGGTTGGCAACTGAATGCCCAAGGATCTAGATCACAATTCCAGTTAATTTCAATGCCCATTATGCCACCCTAGGGAAATAAATAAGTTATGTAATGCAGCTCTATACGTACATTCTAAAGACACTTGCAAGTAGACATAATTAATAATAAAGTGTCATTGTGTTAAAATAATGAAATTGGACATTGTGTATTATGTTCAGGATTTCTTTTGCAGAATATGTTCAGTCAGGGCAAGTAGGGATTGAACATAGGAAAAAAAGTTAAAAAGGGGGCTGTGGGCAATTTAGGGTATGTTTCCACGTTCAGGATTGCATCAGGCTTTGATCCGGATTTGACGCAGGCAAAATCTGCACCAAATCTGCACCTGAGGTCACTGGCAGGTCACCTGCATTTTTCATGCATTTTTTGATGCGTCCTTCATGTGTTTTTTGATGCGTTTTCATGTGTTTTTTTTAATGCGGATTTGTATGTGTTTTTGTAAGCTCAATAAAGATATACAAAAAAAAAATGGTGATGTCATTCTATCGTATCTATCGTATCTATTATCTATCTAGATAGATATATCGATAGATACGATAGATAGATAGATAGATAGATATAGATAGATAGATAGATAGATAGATAGATAGATAGATACGATAGATAGATGATAGATACGATAGATAGATAGATAGATAGATAGATAGATAGATAGATAGATAGATAGATAGATAGATAGATGATAGATAATAGATAGATACGATAGATAATACCAAGCCCGATGATTATTATATCTATGTATCTATAGATATATCTATCTATAAATATATCTATAGATAGATTATCCATCTACACTGTGTGCAGAATTATTAGGCAAGTTGTATTTTGATCACATGATACTTTTTATACATGTTCTCCTACTCCAAGCTGTTCAGGCTTGAGAGCCAACTACCAATTAAGTCAATCAGGTGATGTGCATCTCTGTAATGAGGAGGGGTGTTGTCTAATGACATCAAAACCCTATATAAGGTGTGCTTAATTATAAGGCAACTTCCTTTCCTTTGGCAAAATGGGTCAGAAGAGAGATTTGACGGGCTCTGAAAAGTCCAAAATTGTGAGATGTCTTGCAGAGGGATGCAGCAGTCTTGAAATTGCCAAACATTTGAAGTGTGATCACCGAACAATCAAGCGTTTCATGGCAAATAGCCAACAGGGTCTCAAGAAGCGTGCTGGGCAAAAAAGGCGCAAAATAACTGCCCATGAATTGAGGAAAATCAAGCGTGAAGCTGCCAAGATGCCATTTGCCACCAGTTTTGCCATATTTCAGAGCTGCAACGTTACTGGAGTAACAAAAAGCACAAGGTGTGCGATACACAGGGACATGGCCAAGGTAAGGAAGGCTGAAAAACGACCACCTTTGAACAAGAAACATAAGATAAAACGTCAAGACTGGGCCAAGAAATATCTTAAGACTGACTTTTCAAAGGTTTTATGGACTGACGAAATTAGAGTGACTCTTGATGGGCCAGAGGCTGGATCAGTAAAGGGCAGAGAGCTCCACTCTGACTCAGATGCCAGCAAGATGGAGGTGGGGTACTGGTATGGGCTGGTATCATCAAAGATGAACTTGTGGGACCTTTTCGGGTTGAGGATGGAGTGAAGCTCAACTCCCAGACCTACTGCCAGTTCCTGGAAGACAACTTCTTCAAGCAGTGGTACAGGAAGAAGTCGGTATCGTTCAAGAAAAATATGATTTTCATGCAGGACAATGCTCCATCACATGCCTCCAACTACTCCACAGCGTGGCTGGCCAGTAAAGGTCTCAAAGAAGAAAAAATAATGACATGGCCCCCTTGGTCACCTGATCTGAACCCCATAGAGAACCTGTGGTCCCTCATAAAATGTGAGATCTACAGGGAGGGAAAACAGTCCACCTCTCGGAACAGTGTCTGGGAGGCTGTGGTGGCTGCTGCACGCAATGTTGATTGTAAACATATCAAGCAACTGACAGAATCTATGGATGGAAGGCTGTTTAGTGTCATCACAAAGAAAAGTGGCTATATTGGTCACTAATTTTTTTGAGTTTTGTTTTTGCATGTCAGAAATGTTTATTTCTAAATTTTGTGCAGTTATATTGGTTTACCTGGTGAAAATAAACAAGTGAGATGGGAATATATTTGGTTTTCATTAAGTTGCCTAATAATTCTGCACAGTAATATTTGATATTTATGAGTCTTTTGGGTTGATTGAGAACATAGTTGTTGATCAATAATAAAATACAACTTGCCTAATAATTCTGCACACAGTGTACTGTATATATATATATATATATATATATATAATCGTCTAAGGGTCTGTTTGTCTGTAACGGAAATCCCGCATAGCCGATTGGTCGCGGGCGGCTGGCGAGACCACTCAGCGACAGGTGCAGTCTGGCCGCGAATTGGCGCGGGATTTAAACCACGTTTCGCTGATTGGTCGCGACGACCAATCAGCGATATTGCAGCAGGATTTAAACACCGCTTCGTAAATAAACTACATACATATTCTAGAATACCCGATGTGTTAGAATCGGGCCACCATCTAGTAGATATGTAATAGCAAGGCAGATGTTTATTAATGTATATAACGTTTAATTTAAAAAAAAGAAACGGAAAAAAAAAATGGCGTGGGCTCCCGCGCAATTTTCTGTGCCAGAGGGGAAAAGTCGACGGCCGGGGGCCAATATTTATAGCCAGGGAAGGGAGTAATACCCATGGCCCCTCCCAGGCTATGAATATCAGCCCACAGCTGTCTGCATAGCCTTTACTTGCTATTAAATTAGGGGGACCCCCCAAAAAATGACGTGGGGTCCCCCTTTATTTTATAGCCAGAAAGGCTACGCAGATAGCTGCGGGCTGATATTTATAGCCCAGAGAGGGGCCATGGATATTGGCCCCCCGGCTACAAATACCAGCCCGCAGCCGCCCCAGAAATGGCGCATCTGTTAGATGCGCCAATTCTGCACTCAGCCCCTCTCTTCCCACTCCCCTGTAGCGGTGGGATATGGGGTAATAAGGGGTTAATGTCAACTTGCTATTGTTAGGTGACATTAAGCCCGGTTAATAATGGAGAGGCGTCAATAAGACGCCTATCCATTACTAATCCTATAGTAGTGAAAGGGTTAAAAATAAAAAGACACAGCCAGAAAAAAAGTATTGTAATATTCTTAATTTGACCATACTTACCATACTCGATCACCTGCAAAAAATTAAAAATAATAAACCAACCATATACAACCTTTCCACCGTAGTACAATTAATAACGAGTGTCCCATGACAATTTCCCCTACAGAACAGTGACATTGGGTGATGTCACCGCTCTATAGGCCCTCCAGTGACAAACTGACAGGAGACTTCATCACTGAAGAGGTTACCTGTGTTCAGGGTCTCACTTTATGGCAAAGCTGCGTGGGAATTTTCCCACACAGCAGTGCCACAAGTGAGAGTAGAGACTATTTCTCACAGAGGCGGAGGAATACATTGCTGAAGGATACCTTCCTTCATTGTATTCCTGGAGCCCCTGGAGAGAGGTCACATCAGCTGATGTGGCTGCTCTCCCCGGGAGATCATCGTGGGACACTCGTTTTAATTGGATTTCTGTGGATCAGGGAGTATATTGTTTGCTTATTATTTTAATATTTTTTACAGGTGACAATGGCTTCGGGGATCAAGGTGACAAGGTGATGGTGAGTATGTTATATGTACTGTATGTCTATATGTATGTTGTATGTAGTGTGTGTGTTGTATGGTGTATGTTGAATATCACATGGTGCATGTATGTCGCATGTTGTATGTTGCATGGTGCATGTGTGTCTCATGTCGCATGGTGCATGTTGTATGTCGCATGTTGTATGTCGCATGGTGCATGTTGTATGTCACATTGTGCACGTTGTATGCCGCATGGTGCACGTTGTATGCCGCATGGTGCATGTTGTATGTCACATGTTGCATGTCGCATGGTACATGTTATATGTTGCATGTCGCATGTTGTATGTTGCATGTCACATGGTACATGTTGTATGCCGCATGTTGCATGTCGTATGTTGCATGTCGTATGTTGCATGGTGTATGTTGCATGGTGTATGTGGTATGGTGTATGTTGTGTGTTGTATGTGCACACAGTCTAGACAAGTCCAGCTCTGCTACATCTGGATGCCTGACATCCAGATGTAGCAGAGCCTGTAGATGATCGCCAGAGATAACTCTCCACGATCACCTACACTGCAGCGTTCTCACAATCAGCTGATCAGCTGTTTGTGAGAACCAGACTAGTGCACGGCAGTTCTCGCAATAACATAAGTTATCGCGAGAACTGCAGTGGACGAGGGACTTCCGGTGGCGGGACAGGTGAGCCGGCATGGACATGCGTAGTAAGCTGGGTTTACCGCATCTAATGATAGTCTATGGTAAATTTACAGCGCGGCAACGGAGCGTCACCGCATTGTAAACAGACATGCTGCGTTCTGAAAAGACGTGCCGCATGTCTGTTTACGCAGGTGTGCCGCCTGCGTGTTTTACTGCATAATGGAGACGGGATTTCAAGCAATCCCCTCCACTATGCTGTAACATCTGGACGCTGCGTGTTTGACGCTGCGGCTCTACGCAGCGTCAAACACGCAGCGTTTCCTGAAAGTGGAAACATACCCTTAGGTTTCTGATTCTTGGTTACTGCCAGATCACTTTTCTGTTCCATCTATATCAATTTGCTAAATGCTCATACTCAAAACGGACGAGTGCAATCCAATATAAAATTTGTGATTTTTTTTCTCAACTGAAATCGGACTGAGAAAAAATAAATAAATCGCAACATAGTCCTCATATCTCAGACGAGACTCTCCAATGCAAGTCAATGTGTGCGAGAAACAAAACGCACTGCACTTGGACCATGCGCGTGCCATCCAATTTTTACACACCAATGTCCTTTGAAAAGCCAGCAATTCATCTGCCGCATACAGTAAAATCACAGCATGACCTGACAAAATAGAATAGATAGAATAGCTATATACGCATAGGGAAAGGTATGATAGATAGATAGACAGACAGACAGACAGACAGACAGATAGATAGATAGATAGATAGATAGATAGATAGATAGATAGATAGATAGATGTTACATATATAATTAGTACAGTGCTTGTCTAGCTGTATTGTATTTTTTTACATTCTAATTTATTTTTTGAAAAAAATTGTGTGGGGTCCCCCTACATTTTATTAACCTGCAAAGGGAAAGTGGACAGCTGGGGGGGCAGATGTTTATAGCCTGGGAAGGAGGTAATACACATGACGCTTTCCAGACTACTACTATCAACTCACAGATGTACAGAACAGAGCAAAAGTTTGGACACACCTTCTCATTTAAAGATTTTTCTGTATTTTCAGGACAATGAAAATTGTACATTCACACTGAAGGCATCAAAACTATGAATTAACACATGTGGAATTATATACTTAACAAAAAAGTGTGAAACAACTGAAATTATGTCTTATATTTTAGGTTCTTCAAAGTAGCCACCTTTTGCTTTGATGACTGCTTTGCACACTCTTGGCATTCTCTTGATGAGCTTCTAGAGGTAGTCACCGGAAATGGTTTTCACTTCACAGGTGTACCCTGTCAGGTGTAATAAGTGGGATTTCTTGCCTTACAAATGGGGTTGGGACCATCAGTTGTGTTGTGCAGAAGTCTGGTGGATACACAGCTGATAGTCCTACTGAATAGACTGTTAGAATTTGTATTAAGCCACTTCTGGTTATTAAAATGGGGGACCACGCCCAAAAAATGACGTAGGTTCCCCGTATAATTAATAACCAGCAAAGGGTAGGAAGACAGCTGCGGGCTGATATTAATAGCTTAGGAAGAGACCATGGATATTGGCCCCCTCCCAGACTAAAAACATCAGCTCTCAGCCACCCCAGAAGAGGCGCAGCCATAAGATTAGGCACTTGGCCTCTTCTTCCCACTTGCCCTGGTGTGGTGGCAAGTGGGGTAAGAGTTGGGGGGGTTGATGCCACCTTTGTATTGTCAGATGACATCAAGCCCAGAGGTTAGTAATGGAGAGGTGTCTAAGATGCCCCCCATTGCTAAGCCCATAGTGATATTGTATAAAAAACACACCCAGAATAAAGTACTTTAATTGAAAGAATAACACAGACTCCTTTAATAAATCTAAATTAAACCATACTCATGTCATCACCCAGTCTAGTGAAGCCAATGTCCCCTGTAACAGAATTAAAATAATAAACAACAATATTCCTCACCTGTCCGCTGAGAAAATAATCCATTTGTCCTGCGACACATCTAGCTCTGCTAAATCTAGATGGCAGGCTGCATTGTTGCATAATTGTTGTGATTTTGCTTTTTGCTCCCTCTAGTGGTCATTAGTGATTTGACTCTGGAGCGTCTGTCTTTTCCTATATCCTCACCTGGGCCGTTAGTTCAGGGGCGTTGCTATATAAGCTCCCTGGACCTTCAGTTCAATGCCTGGCATCGTTGAAATCAGAGCTAATCTGTTGTGCTCTTGTCCTCTGATCCTGGTTCCTGTTTTTCAAGCTAAGTCTGCTTCTTTGCTTTTTGCTTTTGTTTTGTTTGGTATTTTTGTCCAGCTTGTTCCTATCTGTATCCTGACCTTTGCTGGAAGCTCTAGGGGGCTGGTGTTCTCCCCCCGGACCGTTAGACGGTTCGGGGGTTCTTGAATCTCCAGCGTGGATTTTTATAGGGTTTTTGTTGACCAGATAAGTTATCTTGCTATATTCTGCTATTAGTAAGCTGGCCTCTCTTTGCTGAACCTGGTTCATTTCTGTGTTTGTCATTTCCTCTTACCTCACCGTTATTATTTGTGGGGGGCTTGTATCTTGCTTTGGGGTCCCTTTCTCTGGAGGCAAGAGAGGTCTTTGTTTTCTTCTCCTAGGGGTAGTTAGAATCTCCGGCTGGCGCGAGTCATCTAGCGATCACCGTAGGCATGATCCCCGGCTACTTCTAGTGTTGGCGTTAGGAGTAGCTATTTGGTCAACCCAGTTACCACAGCCCTATGAGCTGGATTTTTGTATCTTGCAGACTTACACGTTCCTCTGAGACCCTGTCCACTGGGGTCATAACAGTATGCCAGTCCAGTATTAAATGTTTAATGCATTGCAGAAGTGGGATTATAAGAAAGAAAATTTTGAGTTTTTTTTTTCCCTCTCTCATTTTTTTTTTTCTTTTCCCCTTTACCTCAGAGTGGCTTAAGCTTGCTGCAGACATGAATGTCCAGACCTTGATTACAAGTGTGGACCAGCTTGCCGCTCGTGTGCAGGGTATACAAGATTATGTTACCAGAAATCCTAGGTCTGAACCCAAGATTCCGATTCCTGAACTGTTTGCAGGAGACCGATTTAAGTTTAGGAATTTCAGGAATAATTGTAAATTATTTTTGTCCCTGAAACCTTGTTCGTCTGGAGACTCTGCTCAACAAGTAAAAATTGTTATTTCATTCTTACGGGGTGACCCTCATGATTGGGCTTTTTCGTTGGCGCCAGGAGATCCGGCATTGGCTGATATTGATGCGTTTTTTCTGGCGCTCGGTTTACTTTATGAGGAACCCAATCTTGAGATTCAGGCAGAGAAAGCCTTGCTGGCTATGTCTCAGGTCCAGGACGAGGCTGAGGTGTATTGCCAAAAATTTCGGAAATGGTCCGTGCTGACACATTGGAACGAGTGTGCACTGGCCGCTAATTTTAGAAATGGCCTTTCTGAGGCCATTAAGAATGTTATGGTGGGTTTTCCCATTCCCACAGGTCTGAATGATACCATGTCCCTGGCTATTCAAATTGACCGGCGGTTGCGGGAGCGCAAAACCGCAAATTCCCTCATGTTGTTGTCTGAACAGACACCTGATGTGATGCAATGTGATAGAAAAACCGCAAATTCCCTCATGGTGTTGTCTGAACGGACACCTGATTTGATGCAATGTGATAAAATCCTGACTAGAAATGAGAGGAAAATTCATAGACGCCGGAATGGCTTGTGCTACTACTGTGGTGATTCTACACATGTTATCTCAGCATGCTCTAAACGTATATCTAAGGTTGTTAGTCCTGTCACCGTTGGTAATTTGCATCCTAACTTTATTCTGTCTGTAACTTTGATTTGCTCACTGTCATCTTATCCTGTCATGGCGTTTGTAGATTCAGGTGCTGCCCTGAGTCTTATGGATCTCTCATTTGCTAAGCGCTGTGGTTTTATTCTTGAACCATTAGAAAATCCTATCCCTCTTAGGGGTATTGATGCTACGCCATTGGCAGAAAATAAGCCGCAGTATTGGACACAGGTTACCATGTGCATGACTCCTGAACACCGCGAGGTGATACGTTTTCTCGTTCTACATAAAATGCATGATTTGGTTGTTTTGGGGCTGCCATGGTTACAGACCCATAATCCAGTCCTTGACTGGAAGGCTATGTCAGTGTCTAGTTGGGGCTGTCGTGGTATTCATGAGGATTCCCTGCCTGTGTCTATTGCTTCTTCTACGCCTTCGGAAGTTCCGGAGTACTTGTCTGATTATCAGGATGTCTTTAGCGAGTCCAGGTCCAGTGCATTGCCTCCTCATAGGGAATGTGACTGTGCAATAGATTTGATTCCAGGCAGTAAATTTCCTAAGGGAAGACTGTTTAATCTGTCGATACCTGAACATACCGCTATGCGTTCATATATCAAGGAGTCTCTGGAGAAAGGACACATCCGTCCGTCTTCTTCCCCTCTTGGTGCGGGATTCTTTTTTGTGGCTAAAAAGGACGGATCTTTGAGGCCTTGTATTGACTATCGGCTTTTAAATAAGATCACTGTCAAATTTCAGTATCCTTTGCCGCTGTTGTCTGACTTGTTTGCCCGGATTAAAGGTGCCAAGTGGTTTACCAAGATAGACCTTCGTGGTGCGTACAACCTTGTGCGCATTAAGCAAGGGGATGAATGGAAAACCGCATTCAATACGCCCGAAGGTCATTTTGAGTACTTGGTGATGCCTTTTGGGCTCTCTAATGCCCCTTCAGTTTTTCAGTCCTTTATGCATGACATTTTCCGGAACTATCTGGATAAATTTCTGATCGTTTATCTGGATGATATTCTGTTTTTTTCTGATAATTGGGACTCGCATGTGGAGCAGGTCAGGATGGTCTTTAAAATTTTGCGTGAAAATTCTTTGTTTGTCAAGGGCTCAAAGTGTCTTTTTGGTGTACAGAAGGTTCCCTTTTTGGGGTTCATTTTTTCCCCTTCTGCTGTGGAGATGGACCCAGTCAAGGTCCGAGCTATTCTTGATTGGACTCAGCCCTCGTCAGTTAAGAGTCTTCAGAAGTTCTTGGGTTTCGCTAACTTCTACCGTCGTTTTATCGCTAACTTTTCTAGCATTGTGAAACCTTTGACGGATATGACCAAGAAGGGCTCCGATGTGGTTAATTGGGCTCCTGCTGCCGTGGAGGCTTTCCAGGAGTTGAAACGTCGGTTTACTTCGGCGCCTGTTTTGTGCCAGCCTGATGTCTCGCTTCCCTTTCAAGTTGAGGTGTGTTATGGTTCTCAATGGCAAGAGAACATAGCCCAGCAAACATACGAACTAGCTCTTGGAAGGATGGAAACTAAACTGACCATGAACTAAACCTGCCGCACAACTAACAGTACCCGGGTAGCGTAGCCTGCGTTTTATCCCTAGACGCCCAGCGCCGGCCGGAGGACTAACTAATCCTGGCAGAGGAAAATATAGTCCTGGCTCACCTCTAGAGAAATTTCCCCGAAAGGCAGACAGAGGCCCCCACAAATATTGGCGGTGATTTTAGATGAAATGACAAACGTAGTATGAAAATAGGTTTAGCAAAATTGAGGTCCGCTTACTAGATAGCAGGAAGACAGAAAGGGCACTTTCATGGTCAGCTGAAAACCCTATCAAAATACCATCCTGAAATTACTTTAAGACTCTAGTATTAACTCATAACATCAGAGTGGCAATTTCAGATCACAAGAGCTTTCCAGACACAGAAACGAAACTACAGCTGTGAACTGGAACAAAATGCAAAAACAAACAAGGACTAAGTCCAACTTAGCTGGGAGTTGTCTAGCAGCAGGAACATGCACAGAAAGGCTTCTGATTACAATGTTGACCGGCATGGAAGTGACAGAGGAGCAAGGCTAAATAGCGACTCCCACATCCTGATGGAAACAGGTGAACAGAGAGGATGATGCACACCAGTTCAATTCCACCAGTGGCCACCGGGGGAGCCCAAAATCCAATTTCACAACAGTACCCCCCCCCCCTCAAGGAGGGGGCACCGAACCCTCACCAGAACCACCAGGGCGATCAGGATGAGCCCTATGAAAGGCACGGACCAAATCGGAGGCATGAACATCAGAGGCAGTCACCCAAGAATTATCCTCCTGACCGTATCCCTTCCATTTGACCAGATACTGGAGTTTCCGTCTGGAAACACGGGAGTCCAAGATTTTTTCCACAACGTACTCCAACTCGCCCTCAACCAACACCGGAGCAGGAGGCTCAACGGAAGGCACAACCGGTACCTCATACCTGCGCAATAATGACCGATGAAAAACATTATGAATAGAAAAAGATGCAGGGAGGTCCAAACGGAAGGACACAGGGTTAAGAATCTCCAATATCTTGTACGGGCCGATGAACCGAGGCTTAAACTTGGGAGAAGAAACCCTCATAGGGACAAAACGAGAAGACAACCACACCAAGTCCCCAACACAAAGCCGAGGACCAACCCGACGCCGGCGGTTGGCAAAAAGCTGAGTCTTCTCCTGGGACAACTTCAAATTGTCCACTACCTGCCCCCAAATCTGATGCAACCTCTCCACCACAGCATCCACTCCAGGACAATCCGAAGATTCCACCTGACCAGAAGAAAATCGAGGATGAAACCCCGAATTACAGAAAAAGGGAGACACCAAGGTGGCAGAACTGGCCCGATTATTGAGGGCAAACTCCGCTAAAGGCAAAAAAGCAACCCAATCATCCTGATCTGCAGACACAAAACACCTCAAATATGTCTCCAAGGTCTGATTCGTCCGCTCGGTCTGGCCATTAGTCTGAGGATGGAAAGCAGACGAGAAAGACAAATCTATGCCCATCCTAGCACAGAATGCTCGCCAAAATCTAGACACGAATTGGGTACCTCTGTCAGAAACTATATTCTCCGGAATACCATGCAAACGGACCACATTTTGAAAAAACAGAGGAACCAACTCGGAAGAAGAAGGCAACTTAGGCAGGGGAACCAAATGGACCATCTTAGAGAAACGATCACACACCACCCAGATGACAGACATCTTCTGAGAAACAGGAAGATCCGAAATAAAATCCATCGAGATGTGCGTCCAGGGCCTCTTCGGGATAGGCAAGGGCAACAACAATCCACTAGCCCGAGAACAACAAGGCTTGGCCCGAGCACAAACGTCACAAGACTGCACGAAGCCTCGCACATCTCGAGACAGGGAAGGCCACCAGAAGGACCTTGCCACCAAATCCCTGGTACCAAAGATTCCAGGATGACCTGCCAACGCAGAAGAATGAACCTCAGAAATGACTTTACTGGTCCAATCATCAGGAACAAACAGTCTACCAGGTGGGCAACGATCAGGTCTATCCGCCTGAAACTCCTGCAAGGCCCGCCGCAGGTCTGGAGAAACGGCAGACAATATCACTCCATCCTTAAGGATACCTGTAGGTTCAGAATTACCAGGGGAGTCAGGCTCAAAACTCCTAGAAAGGGCATCCGCCTTAACATTCTTAGAACCCGGCAGGTAGGACACCACAAAATTAAACCGAGAGAAAAACAACGACCAGCGCGCCTGTCTAGGATTCAGGCGTCTGGCGGACTCAAGATAAATTAGATTTTTGTGGTCAGTCAATACCACCACCTGATGTCTAGCCCCCTCAAGCCAATGACGCCACTCCTCAAAAGCCCACTTCATGGCCAAAAGCTCCCGATTCCCAACATCATAATTCCGCTCGGCGGGCGAAAATTTACGCGAGAAAAAAGCACAAGGTCTCATCATGGAGCAATCGGAACTTCTCTGCGACAAAACCGCCCCAGCTCCGATTTCAGAAGCGTCGACCTCAACCTGAAAAGGAAGAGCAACATCAGGCTGACGCAACACAGGGGCGGAAGAAAAGCGGCGCTTAAGCTCCCGAAAGGCCTCCACAGCAGCAGGGGACCAATCAGCAACATCAGCACCCTTCTTAGTCAAATCAGTCAATGGTTTAACAACATCAGAAAAACCAGCAATAAATCGACGATAAAAGTTAGCAAAGCCCAAAAATTTCTGAAGACTCTTAAGAGAAGAGGGTTGCGTCCAATCACAAATAGCCTGAACCTTGACAGGATCCATCTCGATGGAAGAGGGGGAAAAGATATATCCCAAAAAGGAAATCTTTTGAACCCCAAAAACGCACTTAGAACCCTTCACACACAAGGAATTAGACCGCAAAACCTGAAAAACCCTCCTGACCTGCTGGACATGAGAGTCCCAGTCATCCGAAAAAATCAAAATATCATCCAGATACACAATCATAAATTTATCCAAATAATCACGGAAAATGTCATGCATAAAGGACTGAAAGACTGAAGGGGCATTTGAAAGACCAAAAGGCATCACCAAATACTCAAAGTGGCCCTCGGGCGTATTAAATGCGGTTTTCCACTCATCCCCCTGCTTAATTCGCACCAAATTATACGCCCCACGAAGATCTATCTTAGAGAACCACTTGGCCCCCTTTATGCGAGCAAACAAATCAGTCAGCAGTGGCAACGGATATTGATATTTAACCGTGATTTTATTCAAAAGCCGATAATCAATGCACGGCCTCAAAGAGCCATCTTTCTTAGCCACAAAGAAAAAACCGGCTCCTAAGGGAGATGACGAAGGACGAATATGTCCCTTTTCCAAGGACTCCTTTATATATTCTCGCATAGCAGCATGTTCAGGCACAGACAGATTAAATAAACGACCCTTAGGGTATTTACTACCCGGAATCAAATCTATGGCACAATCGCACTCCCGGTGCGGAGGTAATGAACCAAGCTTAGGTTCTTCAAAAACGTCACGATATTCAGTCAAGAATTCAGGAATCTCAGAGGGAATAGATGATGAAATGGAAACCACAGGTACGTCCCCATGCGTCCCCTTACATCCCCAGCTTAACACAGACATAGCTTTCCAGTCAAGGACTGGGTTATGAGATTGCAGCCATGGCAATCCAAGCACCAACACATCATGTAGGTTATACAGCACAAGAAAGCGAATAATCTCCTGGTGATCCGGATTAATCCGCATAGTTACTTGTGTCCAGTATTGTGGTTTATTGCTAGCCAATGGGGTGGAGTCAATCCCCTTCAGGGGTATAGGAGTTTCAAGAGGCTCCAAATCATACCCACAGCGTTTGGCAAAGGACCAATCCATAAGACTCAAAGCGGCGCCAGAGTCGACATAGGCATCCGCGGTAATAGATGATAAAGAACAAATCAGGGTCACAGATAGAATAAACTTAGACTGTAAAGTGCCAATTGAAACAGACTTATCAAGCTTCTTAGTACGCTTAGAGCATGCTGATATAACATGAGTTGAATCACCGCAATAGAAGCACAACCCATTTTTTCGTCTAAAATTCTGCCGTTCACTTCTGGACAGAATTCTATCACATTGCATATTCTCTGGCGTCTTCTCAGTAGACACCGCCAAATGGTGCACAGGTTTGCGCTCCCGCAGACGCCTATCCATCTGGATAGCCATTGTCATGGACTCATTCAGACCCGCAGGCACAGGGAACCCCACCATAACATCCTTAATGGCATCAGAGAGACCCTCTCTGAAATTCGCCGCCAGGGCGCACTCATTCCACTGAGTAAGCACAGCCCATTTACGGAATTTCTGGCAGTATATTTCAGCTTCGTCTTGCCCCTGAGATAGGGACATCAAGGCCTTTTCCGCCTGAAGTTCTAACTGAGGTTCCTCATAAAGCAACCCCAAGGCCAGAAAAAACGCATCCACATCGAGCAACGCAGGATCCCCTGGAGCCAATGCAAAAGCCCAATCCTGAGGGTCGCCCCGGAGCAAAGAAATCACAATCCTGACCTGCTGAGCAGGATCTCCAGCAGAGCGAGATTTCAGGGACAAAAACAACTTGCAATTATTTTTGAAATTTTGAAAGCAAGATCTATTCCCCGAGAAAAATTCAGGCAAAGGAATTCTAGGTTCAGATATAGGAACATGAACAACAAAATCTTGTAAGTTTTGAACTTTCGTGGTGAGATTATTCAAACCTGCAGCTAAACTCTGAATATCCATTTTAAACAGGTGAACACAGAGCCATTCCAGGATTAGAAGGAGAGAGAGAGAGAAAGGCTGCAATATAGGCAGACTTGCAAGAGATTCAATTACAAGCACACTCAGAACTGAGAAAAAAAAAAAAAAAAAATCTTCAGCAGACTTCTCTTTTCTCTCCTTTCTCTGTCAATTAATTTAACCCTTTAGGCCGGTCAAACTGTTATGGTTCTCAATGGCAAGAGAACATAGCCCAGCAAACATACGAACTAGCTCTTGGAAGGATGGAAACTAAACTGACCATGAACTAAACCTGCCGCACAACTAACAGTAGCCGGGTAGCGTAGCCTGCGTTTTATCCCTAGACGCCCAGCGCCGGCCGGAGGACTAACTAATCCTGGCAGAGGAAAATATAGTCCTGGCTCAGCTCTAGAGAAATTTCCCCGAAAGGCAGACAGAGGCCCCCACAAATATTGGCGGTGATTTTAGATGAAATGACAAACGTAGTATGAAAATAGGTTTAGCAAAATTGAGGTCCGCTTACTAGATAGCAGGAAGACAGAAAGGGCACTTTCATGGTCAGCTGAAAACCCTATCAAAATACCATCCTGAAATTACTTTAAGACTCTAGTATTAACTCATAACATCAGAGTGGCAATTTCAGATCACAAGAGCTTTCCAGACACAGAAACGAAACTACAGCTGTGAACTGGAACAAAATGCAAAAACAAACAAGGACTAAGTCCAACTTAGCTGGGAGTTGTCTAGCAGCAGGAACATGCACAGAAAGGCTTCTGATTACAATGTTGACCGGCATGGAAGTGACAGAGGAGCAAGGCTAAATAGCGACTCCCACATCCTGATGGAAACAGGTGAACAGTGAAGATGAAGCACACCAGTTCAATTCCACCAGTGGCCACCGGGGGAGCCCAAAATCCAATTTCACAACAGAGGTGGATGCTTCAGAGATTGGAGCAGGGGCCGTTTTGTCGCAGAGAGGCCCTGGTTGCTCTGTTATGAGACCTTGCGCCTTTTTCTCTAGGAAGTTTTCGCCTGCGGAGCGAAATTATGATGTGGGCAATCGGGAGTTGTTGGCCATGAAATGGGCATTTGAGGAGTGGCGTCATTGGCTCGAGGGTGCTAAGCATCGTGTGGTGGTCTTGACTGATCACAAAAATCTGATGTATCTCGAGTCTGCTAAACGCCTGAATCCTAGACAGGCCCGCTGGTCATTGTTTTTCTCCCGTTTTGACTTTGTTGTCTCGTATTTACCAGGTTCAAAGAATGTGAAGGCCGATGCTCTTTCCAGGAGCTTTGTGCCTGATGCTCCTGGAGTCGCTGAACCTGTTGGTATTCTTAAGGATGGTATTATCTTGTCAGCTATTTCTCCTGATCTGCGACGTGTGTTGCAGAGATTTCAGGCTGATAGGCCTGATTCTTGTCCACCTGACAGACTGTTTGTGCCTGATAAGTGGACCAGCAGAGTCATTTCCGAGGTTCATTCCTCGGTGTTGGCAGGTCACCCAGGAATTTTTGGCACCAGAGATCTGGTGGCCAGATCCTTTTGGTGGCCTTCCTTGTCTAGGGATGTGCGGTCATTTGTACAGTCCTGTGGGACTTGTGCTCGAGCTAAGCCTTGCTGTTCTCGTGCCAGCGGGTTGCTCTTGCCCTTGCCTGTCCCTAAGAGACCTTGGACACATATCTCCATGGATTTCATTTCTGATCTTCCGGTGTCTCAGGGCATGTCTGTTATCTGGGTGATATGTGATCGCTTCTCCAAGATGGTCCATTTGGTTCCTTTGCCTAAACTGCCTTCCTCTTCCGATCTGGTTCCTGTATTTTTCCAGAACGTGGTTCGTTTGCACGGCATCCCTGAGAATATTGTGTCAGACAGAGGATCCCAGTTCGTTTCCAGATTCTGGCGATCCTTTTTTAGTAGGATGGGCATTGACTTGTCATTTTCGTCTGCTTTCCATCCTCAGACTAATGGACAGACGGAGCGAACTAATCAGACTTTGGAGGCTTATTTGAGGTGTTTTGTCTCTGCTGATCAGGACGATTGGGTGACCTTCTTGCCGTTAGCTGAGTTTGCCCTTAATAATAGGGCTAGTTCCGCCACCTTGGTTTCGCCGTTTTTCTGCAACTCTGGTTTCCACCCTCGTTTTTCTTCGGGTCATGTGGAACCTTCTGACTGCCCTGGGGTGGATTCTGTGGTGGATAGGTTGCAGCGGATCTGGAATCTTGTGGTGGACAACTTGAAGTTGTCACAGGAGAGGGCTCAGCGCTTTGCCAACCGCCGCCGCGGTGTGGGTCCCCGACTACGTGTTGGGGATTTGGTGTGGCTTTCTTCCCGCTTTGTTCCTATGAAGGTTTCCTCTCCCAAATTTAAACCTCGTTTTATTGGTCCTTACAAGATATTGGAAATTCTTAATCCTGTATCCTTTCGCCTGGATCTACCTGTGTCGTTTGCTATCCACAACGTGTTTCATAGGTCCTTGTTGCGGCGGTACGTTGTGCCTGTGGTTCCTTCTGCTGAGCCTCCTGCTCCGGTGTTGGTTGAGGGCGAGTTGGAGTACGTGGTGGAGAAGATCTTGGATTCTCGTCTCTCCAGGCGGAGGCTTCAGTACCTGGTCAAGTGGAAGGGCTATGGTCAGGAAGATAATTCCTGGGTGGTCGCCTCTGATGTTCATGCGGCCGATTTAGTTCGTGCCTTTCATGCCGCTCATCCTGATCGCCCTGGTGGTCGTGGTGAGGGTTCGGTGACCCCTCACTAAGGGGGGGGTACTGTTGTGATTTTGCTTTTTGCTCCCTCTAGTGGTCATTAGTGATTTGACTCTGGAGTGTCTGTCTTTTCCTATATCCTCACCTGGGCCGTTAGTTCAGGGGCGTTGCTATATAAGCTCCCTGGACCTTCAGTTCAATGCCTGGCATCGTTGAAATCAGAGCTAATCTGTTGTGCTCTTGTCCTCTGATCCTGGTTCCTGTTTTTCAAGCTAAGTCTGCTTCTTTGCTTTTTG
Source organism: Ranitomeya variabilis (assembly GCF_051348905.1). NCBI lineage: Eukaryota > Metazoa > Chordata > Amphibia > Anura > Dendrobatidae > Ranitomeya > Ranitomeya variabilis. The sequence continues at coordinate 221,415,499 of NC_135232.1, read as the reverse complement.
CTTTTGTTTTGTTTGGTATTTTTGTCCAGCTTGTTCCTATCTGTATCCTGACCTTTGCTGGAAGCTCTAGGGGGCTGGTGTTCTCCCCCCGGACCGTTAGACGGTTCGGGGGTTCTTGAATCTCCAGCGTGGATTTTTATAGGGTTTTTGTTGACCAGATAAGTTATCTTGCTATATTCTGCTATTAGTAAGCTGGCCTCTCTTTGCTGAACCTGGTTCATTTCTGTGTTTGTCATTTCCTCTTACCTCACCGTTATTATTTGTGGGGGGCTTGTATCTTGCTTTGGGGTCCCTTTCTCTGGAGGCAAGAGAGGTCTTTGTTTTCTTCTCCTAGGGGTAGTTAGATTCTCCGGCTGGCGCGAGTCATCTAGCGATCACCGTAGGCATGATCCCCGGCTACTTCTAGTGTTGGCGTTAGGAGTAGCTATTTGGTCAACCCAGTTACCACAGCCCTATGAGCTGGATTTTTGTATCTTGCAGACTTACACGTTCCTCTGAGACCCTGTCCACTGGGGTCATAACACATAATGCGACCATACAGTCTGCCATCCAGCAAAAACTCTAAGCTGTGCATGCTTGCTCAGCTCAGCTCCTCGTGGTGAACTCCTTTCACCTCACTGACGTCACCACAAGAGTGAGAAAGTTCAGACAATAAACTCAGTTCAACCGACTGGTGTCAGTGCGAGCGCCGTGGGAAAAGTTTTAACTGTGCTCACAAAATGGCCTGTATGTACTCAGTACGTCCAGTGTCAGTAAATACCAGACGTCCAAGGTCGGAAAGGGGTTAAAATCTAACTCTTTGACCACAATGATCAAAGGTACTGTATGTGTGGAGAAAAAAGGGCACAGAATTTCAGGAAAAAAGAACATCTTGCCAACCTTTAAGCATGGGTGTGGATCAATCATGGTTTGGGGTTGTATTGCAGCCAATTGGCCTGGGAACATTTCACAGAGGAATGGATTCAATGACATTTCAACAAATTCTTGTTGCAAACATAACACCATCTGTATAAAAGCTGAAGTTGAAAAGAGGATGTCTTCTACAAATGGATAATGATCCTAAGGTTTTACAATGGCCCTCACAGTCCCCTGATCTGAACATCATGGAAAATCTGTGGCTAGATCTCAAAATAACATTGCATGCTAAACGGCCCAGTAATCTCACAGAACTGGAAGAATTATGCCAGGGCATAATGGATGAAAATCCCTCAAACAAGAATTGATAAGACTGTTGGCTGGCTACAAAAAGTGTTTACAAGCTGTGATAGGGTGATACTGGGTACTAATCATGCAGGGTGCCCAAACTTTTGCATCAAAGCATTTTCCTTTCTTGTAATTTTTAAAATGTAAAAGATGAAAATGTATATATATTTTTTCCTAAAATACAAAAGAAATGTGTCATCTTTAACTTTAGGCCTTTTAGAGATCATTTCAGCTTCAACTTGCATAACAGTAATTTTGACCAGGGGTGCATAAACTTTTACATGCCACTGTATGTCATTAGCATCCTATCTAGAGAAACCATTATCACTAGATGCACAGCTGTAACATATATTTTACTTTTTGCTGGAATATTCAATGCAAACTTGCAATAACAATACCAGCAGAACATACCAAAATCGCAACTTGAGAAAATGACTCCCCAGCTTCTGCTAAAATGTCTCCAAGTCTGAATATGGGGCATCGAGGAGCTGTCTTTTTGTTATATATGCAGGTTACATTGTATTCTGGTAGAATGTTCTTCCTAAAGTGGAAGGAAAAATAAGATTTTGGTAATAACATGTAACAAGCTTCTGCTTAGTCACAGTAAGGCTGTGTGCACACATCAGAATTTTTCGCATTGTTTTCGCATTTTTTCTCAATAAAAACGCTTAACAAACGCATACATATGCATCCCATCATTTATAATGCATTCCGCAATTTTTGTGCATATTTTGCGCTTTTTTCCGCAAAAAAAATGCATCGTGGTAAAAAAACGCAGCATGTTCATTCATTTTTCAGGTTTTTTTGCGGATTTCCTACTATATTATTGCATTGGGAACCTCCGGAAAAAAACGCAAAAAATCCACAAAAAAACGCGCAAAAACGCATGCATATTTCTTGCAGAAAATGTCCGGTTTTGTTCAGGAAATTTCTGCAAGAAATCCTGACGTGTGCACATAGCCTTAATAAAGGTGTTCATACATATTAGAGGAAAATCAGACAGACTCCATTTTCACAGGGTCAGCATACAATCTTATGTGTATTGGGGGAGAAGCTATGGGGTGGTCAGGAGGAAATAGCTGTCTTATTTATGGTGTATTGGCACTTTTGAACACTAATAAAAAAGGAACAATATTATTATTCCAAAAAAAATTCCAACCTTTGTCTAAACTGCAACAAATTTCAACTATGTGCATTCAACAGATAAAGAAAAACGTCTGTTTTTATCATGCAATCAAAGCAAAACCAAGTTGTGCATCTAAAATTTTTCTTGGTAATTCAGAGCTCTATATGTTCCTGTCTTAACATGAAGACTAGAAAAAGTACGAGTATGTACAGTGGGGAAAATAAGTATTTGGTACACTGCCGATTTATCAAGTTTTCCACCTACAAAGAATGGCGAGATCTGTAATTTCTATCGTAGATACAATTCAACTGTGAGAGAGGGAATCTTAAAAAAAAATGCTGTTTATTATATACCGTAGTTTAGACATAATACACTGTGTTCCAAATTATTATGCAAATTGGATTTAAGTGTCTTAAAGATTTAATTGTTTTGTTTTTCAAATAAACTCGTGGATGGTATTGTGTCTCAGGGCTCAATGAATCACTGAAATCAATCTTAAACACATGTGATAATTAGTTTACCAGGTGATTCTAATTAAAGGAAAACTACTCAAAAATGATGTTCCACATTATTATGCAGGTCACAGGTTTCAAGCAATATGGGAAATAAAAAGGATCTCTCTGCTGCTGAAAAGCGTTAAATAGTGCAATGCCTTGGACAAGGTATGAAAAAATTAGATATTTCACGAAAACTTAAGAGTGATCATCATACTCTGATGAGATTTGTGACTGAAACAGCACAGACAGAGTTCATGCAAATAAAGGCATAATGAGGAAGTTTTCTGGCAGACAAATTCATTGGATTAAGAGAGCAGCTGCCAAAATACCATTTACAAAGCAGCAAACAGTTATTTGAAGCTGCTGGTGCGTCTGGAGTCCCTCGAACCTCAAGGTGTAGGATCCTTCAAAGGCTTGCTGTGGTGCATAAACCTACTATTCGGCCACTCCTAAACAGTGTTCACAAGCAGAAACGGTTGCAGTGGGCCCAGACATACATGAAGACTAATTTTCAAACAGTGTTGTTTACTGATGAGTGTCGAGCAACTCTGGACGGTCCAGATGGATGGAGTAGTGGATGGTCGGTGGATGGCCACCATGTCCCAACAAGGCTGCGACGTCAGCAAGGAGGTGGAGGAGTCATGTTTTGGGCTGGAATCATGGGGAACCAGCTGGTAGGGCCCTTTAAGGTTCCTGAAGGTGTGAAAATGACCTCAGCAAAGTAAATAGAGTTTCTGACTGACAACTTTCTTCCATGGTCTAAAAAGCAGAAACGTGCCTTCAGGAACAAAATCATCTTCATGCATGACAATGAATACCTCTGAGTAATTGGCTGCTATGGGCATAAAATGAGATAAATTCATGGTGTTGCCACCATCTTCCCCTGACCTCAACCCTATAGAGAACCTTTGGAGTATCATCAAACAAAAGATCTAGGAGGGTGGGAGGCAGTTCACATCAAAACAGCAGCTCTGGGAGGCTATTCTGACTTCATGCAAAGAAATACAAGCAGAAACTCTCCATAAACTTACAAGTTCAATGGATGCAAGAATTGTGAAGGTGATGTCAATGAAGTGCTCCTATGTTAACATGTAACTTGGCCTGTTAGGATGTTTTGGAGTTAAATAGCTTTTTTTGTTTAGTGAATGTGACCTCCTAATGCTGGAAATTCCACAAATGAGCATTTTCAGTTCTTTAAAATATATCAAATGTTTAGAAATTCTTACTGTGCCTAATAATTTGGAAAAGTGCATTTTGAGTTTTTATTCATTTTGGAGATTATACTGTTATCATTGGGAGGTTTCTTCAATAAAATTCAATGTATACTCTAACAGGTGATGACTTTTATTAGACTGACTGTCATTTGCACTGACCATTTAGGAAAATCCGAGAAAAATTTCATTTGCATAATAATTTGGAACATAATGTATACAGGGTGGGCCATTTATATGGATACACGTAAATAAAACGGGAATGGTTGGTGATATCAACTTCCTGTTTGTGGTACATTAGTATAAGGAAAGGGGAAAACTTTTCAAGATGGGTGGTGACCATGGCGGCCATTTTGAAGTCGGCCATTTTGGATCCAACTTTATTTTTTCCAATGGGAAAAGGATCATGTGACAAACTTATTGAGAATTTCACAAGAAAACAAATGGGGTGCTTGGTTTTTAACCTAACTTTATTCTTTCATGAGTTATTTACAAGTTTATGACCACTTATAAAATGTGTTCAAAGTGTGGCCATTGTGTTGGATTGTCAATGCAACCCTCTTCTCCCACTCTTGACACACTGATAGCAGCACCGCAAAAGAAATGCTAGCACAGGCTTCCAGTATCTGTTGTTTCACATGCTGCACATCTCGTATCTTCACAGCACAGACAATTGCCTTCAGATGACCCCAAAGATAAAAGTCTAAGGGGGTCAGATCAGGAAACCTTAGTGGCCATTCAACTGGCCCACGATGACCAATCCACTTTCCAGGAAACTGTTCATGTAGGAATGCTCGGACCTGACACCCATAATGTGGTGGTGCACCACCTTGCTGGAAAAACTCAGGGAATGTGCCATCTTGAGTGTATCATTGATGGTCGTTGACACCCATCTTGAAAAGTTTTCCCCCTCCCATATTCTAATGTGCCACAAACAGGAAGTTGATATCACCAACCATTCCCATTTTATTTAGGTCTATCCATATAAATGGCCCACCCTGTACTTCAAGACAAATAACTGCTTTTGGAATAAATAATTAAAACATTTTTTATAAAAATGTTTTAATTAAAAAAAAAACTATTTCTTTATCCTACACCATAAAAATATATAAATGGTACAATTGCAAATTTTTGACTAATCTGCTAATAAATAAAAACAACAAAACTGAATAATGGATAGTATCAACCAAGTTTTCCCATAGAAAACAAACTGTCACATAGCTAAATAAGCAGAAAACCAAAAGTGTTAAGGGTGTTTTAATACAGGGACAAAAAAAATAAATATATATACAGGGGTTGGACAAAATAATGGAATAATGGAAACACCTAATGCTTTGGTATCATGATCTTCGAACATGTGATAATCATGCAAACCGTGACATATGGTAATGTTTTGTAGTTGATTATTTGTGTTATGTGATATGTGTATGTAAGTTAACTGTTTGTTTTGCATAATTGTAAGAACATTTATGAGAACCTGATACCAATGGCAGACCTTTCGGATTTTCAAAGAGGCCAAATTGTTGGTGCTCGCATGGCAGGCGCTAGTGTAACAGAAAGTGCCCGAATGCTTGGCGTGTCAAGAGGTACTGTCTCCAAAGTAATGACTGCGTTTGAAAGAGAAGGAAAAATGTCTGCAGCAAAGCACAGGTCCGGCCGAAAGTCAAAGTTGACTGAGAGAGACCGTCGGACTCTAAAACGAACTGTGAGAGGGGATCGTAAGACCACGGCTCCGAAAATCACTGCTGAACTCAATGAACACCTACAGAATCCAGTTTCCACGAAAACTGTTCGTCGGGAGCTGCACAAATCTGGATTCCACGGAAGAGCTGCAATTAGAAAACCGCTGCTCTCAATGACAAATGTTTCCAAGCGTTTAGAGTGGTGTAGAAACCTCCAGAATTGGTGTCTCGAGCAGTGGAAACATGTGATATTCTCAGACGAAGCATCGTTTACCCTATTTCCGACCTCCGGCCAAGTGTACGTTTGGAGACAGCCGAAAGAAGCATTCCATCCAGACTGCCTTCTCCCAACCGTAAAACATGGTGGAGGTTCTGTGATGATCTAGGGTGCTATTTCGCGGAGATCCGCCGGGCCAATGATATGGAAGAATTAACAGCCGAGATTATTTAGGCATTTTGGGCGACCAAGTGCATCCAATGGTTCAAGCACTGTTCCCGGAGGGGAACGCCATCTTTCAGGATGATAATGCACCAATTCATGCAGCTAGAATCGTTAAAGCATGGCACGAGGAACATTCTAATGAAGTTGAGCATCTCATCTGGCCCCCACAATCCCCGGACCTCAACATTATTGAGCATTTATGGTCGATTTTAGAGATTCAAGTTAGAAGTCGATTTCCGCAGCCATCGTCGCTCAGAGAACTGGAGGGTGTTTTAACTGCAGAATGGGCTAAAATTCCTTTGGAAACAATTCACACCTTGTATGAATCCATACCTCGGAGAATTGAGGCTGTAATCGCCGCAAAAGGTGGACCTACACCATATTAAACTAACTTTTGTTGATGTTTCCAGGCGTTTCCATTATTTTGTCCAACCCCTGTATGTATGTGTATATATATATATATATATATATATATATATATATATATATATATATATATATTTATATATATATATATATATATATATATATATATATATATATATATATATATAGAAATATATATATGTTAACTAATACAAGTAGCCGCCAGACACGAAAAAGCGATCATACAACTATGTTGTTGGAAAACTGAAAAAGAAGATAGTGGACTTTAAAAGCAGAGATTAAAAGTTAGGGCTCTTTTCCATTTGCGAGAAACACGTCCGTGTCTCGCATGAGAAAACCAAGCTCTGGCGCCAGGACTCCAGAGCGGAGCGAGCGGCTGCATAGGAACACATGGAGCTGCACGCTCTGCACCCAAGTGCCTGTGCCAGAGCTTGGCTTTCACATGCGAAACTCGGGCGTGTTTCTCGCAAATGGAAAAGAGCCCATAGAGTAAAAAGCGAGAAAGCTCTGGGCTTTTGCCTACTCTGTAAACCACTAGTTCAGATCTACCTCATAGTGTCCCAAGATGTTTAGGGAGTCAATAAAGGCCCTTGACTAGTTCACAATTACTACAGTTAACAGATACTGTAGTATAAAGCCCAAGGGCTGGATGGAGTCCTGGTCATATAAATTTGAGCTATCAACCTGTTTATAGTCCCATAACCCAGTTAGGAAAAAAAGTTCAGTAAGCAATATCATCTTAATTGCTATTCTTCATTGTTTACTCTGACTTACCTTGTATAACCAAATGCTGCAAAGTGGATTGTGTTCTTTATCAAAACTGTAAAATTTTCTGCACCCGCCAAAATGGCAGGTCTAAAAGACAAATGAGAACATATTGTATACAAAATAGAACTTTGCAATGGTTACATGTTAAAGCGTTTTCTTAACATTAATAATGTAAATAATATTTTCATTGTATTTCAAATTTTATCCGATCTTAAAAAATCATAACAGGTTTTTACAAGTATTATAACAATTTGCGTGAAGTCCTGAAGCTGGAATCACACCTGGAGATATTGTGGCAGATTGATGGGACAAACAGAGGAAACAATACAAGAGAGGTGAAAGCTCTGTCTTTCTTTTATACCTTTGCTTTTCTTTTTATCCATTTCTAGTTTGGCTAAAGAAACTACATCATAAACTGCATATGTGATTCTAGATTAAAGAACCTGACACCTGGATATCCCCCTACATTAAATGGGTTGTCCACTACCTAACTGAACTCTATTCAATGGAACCTGTCAGCTTGGAAATGCAATGCAATCTGTTGGCAGAATGTAATGTAGCAGAAGCTGAACAGATTTCTATATAGATTTGTGGGAAAACGCTCAGTAGAACTTGTTATTAAATATTAACTATCAGATACTATATGCACAATTATACAGGGAAGGTTGCCATTCACTAAGGTGAACTCCTCTCCTGACCAGAAAGCCCCCCAAAAGCAGGGATTTCGCTACAATAAAAGTTATACTGAATCTTTCCCCACAAGACTGTACAGCTTCTCCTTCTGCGATCTAATGCCCATAGATTGCACAGAATTTCCAAGCTGACAGGTTCCCTTTAAATCTGAATGTTAGAATGGCTGAGCAGCTGCACACAGGTCTAGGGTCGCCATGAGTAATGCCTCCCATCAGCTAGGGTGGGTGGATGTGTTTTTTGGAGTGATGAATCATGTTTCACAATTCGGCTAATGGATGATTCTGGAGTCGGAAAATGCCTGAAGAATGCTCCCCATCAGATTGCACACTGCCTATGGTGAAGCTTCTATCCTCAGGGCTTGAGTTGGGCTCTTTTTTTTTTTTTTTCAACTGAAGGGTAATTTAGTTTTAGACAAGTGAACGCTTGAAAATTTTTCACAGGGGAAAGTCCTTCCCTATTCCAATGAGATTCATAAAGACGTGGGCCCCAATTCATTGAGACCTTTGCTGGGCATGTTGGTTTTAATGATTGAATGCAGGTGTATGTTGCACTTAATTCATTAAGATATGCATGCCAATTAAAGGGGTTGTCCAGTCTTCTGTTAAAAGTCTGCAGTCACTCTATGTGATTTCAGACTTCTCAGTCCTGTCAGGGTGTGGTGCGGTCAGGATTCACCGATGTTGCTGGTGAGAGCAGGCGGACATGTGACCGCAAGTATTTGATGTACATATTCCTGTCACATTCCAGCTAAACATATCTGGCTTCACTCAGTGGAAGTGAAATGAGAGAAGCTGTGCATGTTTAGTTGGCTTGTGACCGCATGTATGCAACCTGCATGCTTGCAATCACCTGGCTGTCTGCTCTCACCGGCAATACCAGTGAATCTTGACAGCGTGCATACTGTTATCAGGATTAGAAGACCGGATAATCACTTTAATTAATTAATCGCATCTTTTCACTGGCGTGTGCGTGGCCAAAAGTGTTACTGCAGTCAGCTTTGCCACTCCCTGCGCCCCACAAGCTCTGCCTACTTTGGCGGAGGTGACCAAAACTGGTGTGAATTTGGCAAAAGTCGCAATTTTTTTTGTTTTGAAAGAAAAATTGAGATATTTGAAGGTGTTTTACACCAGCATTCTGGCAAAAACATGTTTATGAATCAGGCCCTCTGTTTGAGAAGTTTTATGAGGAGGAACTTGAGTAGCCTGTTCAGAGCCCTGACGTCAAGCTCAATGAACACAGTTGAGATTAACAGGAACACGAAATACACATTGCAAAATCTTGAGGAAAGCCTTTCCCAGAAGAATGGAGGCCGTGAGCTTCAAAATGGAACCCAACTACATAATATTTGAGGAAATAATGACAAAATTGTTATTCTTTATGAGCATATAAAACCAAAAAGTATGAAAAAAAATCTCACCAACACTAAATCCCCAAATCATCAGTATCTCCAGTTTTCTGAAGTAACTTGCTCATTATTAGTGGCTTTAGGATGAGCGCCTTATTCCTTATAAGTTTTGCACTTCACTTCTCAGCTCTGATGTACTTTGCCGCCCACTGCCGGCCTACGGTTGTTGACTGACAGGGCACTCAAACCCGTCTTCCTTGCAGAGTCGCCCTGGTTTGGTGACCTCCTGATGAGGTTACGAGATCAATGTACTGCCTCCTGCTACGTCACTAAAAGTTCACTGCGCAGGCGCAGTCATTGCCTGGGTTTGTTGCAATGACGGTGTCTGTGGAATGAGCTCCTCATGACGTTGTGTGAGCCAGTACATTGACCTCACAGTGTCATCAGGAGCTCAATGCGCAGACATCAGCCCTTTTCATAAAATGAACTCAGGCACTGATGGTGCAGGGAAGACAGGTCACTCAGGGAACAGTGACCTGTCAGTCACCGACCAGAGGCCGGTAGTGGGAAATGAAGTACAGCAGAGCTATGCCCGCCCCGCATAATACTACAAGAATAGAATTCTCAATATACAAAAAAGTATATTTTTTTGTGGCATGAACTGATATTTTATGTATTTATGCCATGGTGATTCAGTCTCGGAAATAAGACAATTACAATCTCCTATAGAGTAGAATTATTGTTTTTTTTCATCAGTTTAATTTACTATTGGCTCACAAAAAAATTCCTTTGTGAAGAGAGACTGATGTTTTCATTGATATCTGCTGGGCAGACCATGGAGACATGCACACTGCAACATGACGTACATCTGGTCTGGTGTATTCAATAGGAATATAACGGGACCATGGCAAAGTGTAATTATTAACAGTATTGTAACTTTCAATTATTAATCTTCAACCATGAGCTATGCTAAAACATGTAAACAACAAAAATGCTGGAATTTAATTAAATCATGGAGACAGAGATACCATTGTCATTGCCAGGCCACCCTCGGTTTCCTGGGTACAGTATACACAATGTACTATTGTGTGTCCATCGCAGCTAGTGGTGAAGCCTATGTTGTAGCTGAAATGTCAAGTCTTAGGCCGGGATCACACATGCGAGAAATGTGTCCGAGTCTCTCATGGTAATACCCGGCATTGCCGCCGTCTCTCTGGAGCGGAGCGTGCGGCCACATGTATTGCTATGCGGCCGCACTCTCCGCTCCTGAGTGACGGCGGCAATGCCGGGTATTACCATGAGAGACTCGGACGTATTTCTCGCATGTGTGATCCCAGCCTTAGACTTAGGACCCTTTCGCACATCAGTTTTTTGCCATCAGTTGCAATCCGTCAATTTTTTTTTAAAAATGGATCCGTCGCAGATTGTGAAAAACCGATGTGACGGATATCTTTTTTCGCCAGATCCGACTAGCTGATCCGGCTAATTGGATCCTAAAAAAATCGGAGCATGCTCAGTTAAAAAAAACTGAATCCGTCGCCAGATTCCGTCATTTGACAGATCTGGCACCATAGGCTTCCATTATAGCAAACGATGGACGGTGACGGATCCGTCGCTGTCTATTTTTCGACGGACACAAAAAACGTTACTTTGTCCGTTGTCTCCAGCCGCCAGACAAACAATTTTCTACGGATCCGGCGAACGACAGATAAAAAGTGAGGCCATCCATCGCTAATACAAGTCTACGAGAAAAAAACGGATCTGGCGGCATCAGTCCCCGGATTCGTTTTGTTTCAAACTTCGACAGATTGCGACTGATGGCAAAAAACTGATGTAGGAAAAGGGGCCTTAGAAAAGAAGATGATTAGAATTGGAGGAGAACTTACTCTGGAGTGCTCTTGGACTCCACGGGGCACCAGGCTTTAACTTGACATGTCTTGTGAGTTGAGTTGTACGGTACACAGAGGCCCGTTTGGATTCCTAATACACACATATGTTACCATCGGAAAGAAGAGGAATTATCAGGTCAGCCTGTGTGAAAGATTTCAAGGCAGCTTGCATTATCAACATAGACCAAAAACAGTAGCTAGCCAGCATCCAAAAGTAGCAAAATCTCTTGATACATTATTTTTCTTCTTAAAAACACAAGCCATTACATGCAAAGGCCAAAATTCCATATGATTTACGCGTTTCAGGACAGTTGGACAACCGACCTGAAACGCATAAATATGATTTTATTATTACTTTTGCGTGTAATGGCTCATGTTTTTATGGATGTCGTCATCCTACTTGCTTTGTGCCGCACTCCTGCGCAGGCGTACTGATCTGTACTATTCAGGGCACAGCAAAGGCCTGCAGTGCGCAGGCGCCGGGAAAGGTCAGAGGGGCCCAACGCCTGCACACTGCAGGACTTTGAGGACAGATCAGTACGCCTGCGCACGACAAAGGGCCCAATATATAAGGGGGGCCCATATCCACCTCAAAGGTAGATGGAATTGTGTCTTATTATGAGCTATTAAACTGCCAACGGCTCATATATTGTTCTTGCAGAGGAGCCCTCTTCTGTCCATGTCTGCTCCTCCTCTGTATACTCAGCGCTTATGGAAAGGCTTCCTTCTATCAGCCAGATTGGAGATGTGCTCACAAAGCGTTTCTCATCCCCTTGGTAAGGCATGTATCACATGGTGGCCTCTTATTTACCCCATCCAACTCCAGGGCAAATGTATGACTGACTGCAGCATTACCTTTAGAGAACTGAGCGCTACAGGTTTCTGAGATAACCGCATAACACATTGTGAAAGTGACAAGGAAAAACATACCATTATTGTATGTGTCAGCATAACCCTTCTTACAGATATTGTCCTGAGAGCAGATGGTTTTCCGGTTTGGATACTACAAAGAAGAGGACAGTATATGTAATAATGAGTTCATGATTAAACTATACTAACATAACACAGCATTGAGTTCCAATATTTACTTGCATGCTAAAGTAAAGGTAAACCACCACATTAAGTCAGCGTTAAGAAATGCGTATAAGTTGTCATTACCCAAAGCAACATTTACAAAGCTAACACTTCATTCAGACATTAGTGATTTGTCTCATAGGTAAAAAATGGGTCTTATTTCATAAGTGGGTTTTATCAGTTTCTTCAGATTTTGGACAATGTTTTATCAGTTTTTCTCATATTAAAAAAAGAAGCTGATGGAGGTTTCTCCTGCGTCTCCGATCAAACAGTCCATGAAACACGGACAGCACAGAGATGGCATCTGATTTTTTTCATGGACCCATAGACTTCCATTGGCGAGTTTGATCTGAGACTTAGATCAAAATCAATATGTCTCTAATTTTGTGAAGACCACTGGGTCGGCAAAAATATACAGATATGTGAACAGTGCTACAGATTATAAATGCTACAAGTTCTATCCGTCAAAAACACATATGGATAAATATCAAGATACAAGGTGAGCGCTCTGTAACCATCAATGAAGGAAATGCTCAAATAAGAAGCAAAGCAAATGGAGACAAGAGTTCCATAGTGAGGAAATCGCAACGAAAAAGGTAAAAAAATAAAAACAAAAAGGAATTCAAGAGAATAGCAATTAGACACTGACCTATTGTGGTTGTGTCATTTAATCATCACCATGGGAAGAATTGTAACAATGAAAGAGGTTACATAAGGCATAATAAAACTTTGCCCAGGGGACAGGATATGTAAAAAAATAACAAACAAAGGTGCAGACGAGCGTATTTTCGGTTGGAGTGCGATCTGACAAAACATCGGATCGCACTGATATGCTATGAGGCCGTGCACATGTCTGATTTTTTCCCCTCAGACAATTGACTGTCCAAAGAAAAAGTCACTACATGCCCGAGTGCCATGTGAATATCGGATCAAACTCGGGCATGGGTTCAGTGAGTGTGTGGGAAAAAAATCTGACTGCACTCAGATGACATCAGAGTGCAGCCGGATTTTCAAGACCTCACAGAAGGGAGAAGATGGAGTTTTTTCTCCATCGTCTCCTCATCCGAGAGAATTGGAGCACACTATGTTGACCCTGATCAAATTGTTATCAGAGTGTGATCTGAATAATCAATCCGATTCTCTCGACTGAGAGAATATACTGCCTTGTGATCCTAGTCTTAGTGATACTCACCGACTGGTACCCTCCTGGATTTTCATCAGATCTTCTATCATGATGGCGCGATGCTCAGTCACCTGCCTGCTTACCACCATTGACGGGTCATAGCAGTCTGGCAGCTGGTGGACGGCAACATCACAGCTTCCTTTCATCGCACAGCGGCCTGCACTGAATCCAGGCGGGTGCCGGTGGGTTATTTTTTACATATCCTGTCCCCTTGGCAAACTTTTATTTTGTCCAACAGTTGGATTGGACTTGCATACAGTACAACTACAATATGGAAAAAATCCAAAGGATCAATGGACGTTGCTCTCACGTAGGAACTTTATTATAGTACAAATCTACGATGTCCCTCTGGTCATGATGGTACATGTTTTATACATAGGTTTATGTAACAGAACAGAGGGCAAGGCAATGTGGATAAAAGACAATCAGGGCACAATCATAAAAATAAAAGGGTTGAAAGTATTACAAATTAAAGGGGTTTTCCCAATAAATACAGGATATGAGATATTATCACTAGAGGCCTGTTCTGGCCGTCCAAGAAGTGAAATGAGAAGTGTCATATGTATGAACTATCATTCCATTCAGGCCTCATTCAGGTGTCCGTGTCGCACGTACATCTTGTATCCTTTTTTTTTCGCACCCATTATTCACGTCTGTGCTTTTCACACACACAAGTAGACATGTTAATTTTTTTTCTGGCAGCACGGATGACAAGGGCCAATACAAGTCTATGGGCTTGTTCACACTTTGCTTTTTTTGCTGCGGATTTTTCAGCTGCGGATTTGGAAAAACCGCAGTGCAAAACCGCTGTGGTTTTCACTGCGGATTTTCCTGCGGTTTCTTCTGCGGATTCCTCTGCGGTTTTTCAACAGCACTTTCCTATTGGTGCATGTTGAAAACCGCTGCGGAATCCGCAGAAAGAAGTGACATGCTCCTTCTTTTTTTCCGCAGCAATTCCGCGCGTTTTTTTAAGGGAATTTCCGCAAAGTGGGCACAGCGGTTTTTGTTTTCCATAGGGTAACATTGTACTGTACCCTGCATGGAAAACTGCTGCGGATCCGCAGCGTCAAATCCGCTGCGGATCCACAGCAAAAACCGCAAAGTGTGAACATAGCCTTAGGGTCCAGGAAAACACGTGCAGCACACGGATGCCATCCATGTGTCATCTGTGTGCTGTCCGTGGTCACCATTGCAAAGTATAGGAGAAGTTTGCCATTATTTCTTTATTTCTCCATCCGTGAAAAACACTGATGACACACAGATGATACACTGATGCAGAACAATGATGACACCGGTACCATTTTCTCACATACGTAATGAGGCCTTACTTAGGGGATTTTGGAGCCTCATTCTTAGGATTGGTGGGGGTCTACACAGTCAGACCCTCAGTGACCATACATTTATCACCAATCCTGTAAATAGGTATTTATCTAATATATAATTGCCTAGAATACTACTTCCAGCAATTTGTGCCAACTTCCGTGGCTTTGTCCGGAGCTAATGTCCGGAGCTAATGTCCGGAGCTAATGTCCGGAGATAAGTGACGTCACCAGTGTCCTACACCCAGGCAGAGCACAGGGGCCCCAGGCAGCATATGGGGCCCCAGGCAGAGCACAGTGGCCCCAGGCAGAGCACAGGGGCCCCAGGCAGCATATGGGGCCCCAGGCAGAGCACAGTGGTCCCAGGCAGAGCACAGGGGCCCCAGGCAGCATATGGGGCCCCAGGCAGAGCACAGTGGCCCCAGGCAGAACATGGGGCCCCAGGCAGAGCACAGGGGCCCCAGGCAGAGCACAGGGGCCCCAGGCAGCATATGGGGCCCCAGGCAGAGCACAGGGGCCCCAGGCAGAGCACAGGGGCCCCAGGCAGCATATGGGGCCCCAGTTAGAGCACAGTGGCCCAGGCAGAACATGGGGCCCCAGGCAGAGCACAGGGGCCCCAGGCAGCACACGGGGCCCCAGGCAGAGCACAGGGGCCCCAGGCAGCATATGGGGCCCCAGGCAGAGCACAGTGGCCCCAGGCAGAGCACATGGGCCCCAGGCAGCATATGGGGCCCCAGGCAGAGCACAGTGGTCCCAGGCAGAGCACAGGGGCCCCAGGCAGCCTATGGGGCCCCAGGCAGAGCACAGTGGCCACAGGCAGAGCACAGGGGCCCCAGGCAGCATATGGGGCCCCAGGCAGAGCACAGGGGCCCCAGGCAGCATATGGGGCCCCAGGCAGAGCACAGTGGCCCCAGGCAGAGCACAGTGGCCCCAGGCAGAGCACAGGGGCCCCAGGCAGAACATGGGGCCCCAGGCAGAGCACAGGGGCCCCAGGCAGAGCACAGGGGCCCCAGGCAGCATATGGGGCCCCAGGCAGAGCACAGGGGCCCCAGGCAGAGCACAGGGGCCCCAGGCAGAGCACAGGGGCCCCAGGCAGCATATGGGGCCCCAGGCAGAGCACAGGGGCCCCAGGCAGCATATGGGGCCCCAGGCAGAGCACAGTGGCCCCAGGCAGAGCACAGGGGCCCCAGGCAGAACATGGGGCCCCAGGCAGAGCACAGGGGCCCCAGGCAGCATATGGGGCCCCAGGCAGAGCACAGGGGCCCCAGGCAGAGCACAGGGGCCCCAGGCAGCATATGGGGCCCCAGGCAGAGCACAGTGGCCCCAGGCAGAGCACAGGGGCCCCAGGCAGAACACAGGGGCCCCAGGCAGAGCACAGGGGCCCCAGGCAGAGCACAGGGGCCCCAGGCAGAGCACAGGGGCCCCAGGCAGAGCACAGGGGCCCCAGGCAGCATATGGGGCCCCAGGCAGAGCACAGTGGCCCCAGGCAGAGCACAGTGGCCCCAGGCAGAGCACAGTGGCCCCAGGCAGAGCACAGGGGCCCCAGGCAGAACATGGGGCCCCAGGCAGAGCACAGGGGCCCCAGGCAGAGCACAGGGGCCCCAGGCAGCATATGGGGCCCCAGGCAGAGCACAGGGGCCCCAGGCAGAGCACAGGGGCCCCAGGCAGAGCACAGGGGCCCCAGGCAGCATATGGGGCCCCAGGCAGAGCACAGGGGCCCCAGGCAGCATATGGGGCCCCAGGCAGAGCACAGTGGCCCCAGGCAGAGCACAGGGGCCCCAGGCAGAACATGGGGCCCCAGGCAGAGCACAGGGGCCCCAGGCAGCATATGGGGCCCCAGGCAGAGCACAGGGGCCCCAGGCAGAGCACAGGGGCCCCAGGCAGCATATGGGGCCCCAGGCAGAGCACAGTGGCCCCAGGCAGAGCACAGGGGCCCCAGGCAGAACATGGGGCCCCAGGCAGAGCACAGGGGCCCCAGGCAGAGCACAGGGGCCCCAGGCAGAGCACAGGGGCCCCAGGCAGAGCACAGGGGCCCCAGGCAGCATATGGGGCCCCAGGCAGAGCACAGTGGCCCCAGGCAGCATATGGGGCCCCAGGCAGAGCACAGTGGCCCCAGGCAGAGCACAGGGGCCCCAGGCAGCATATGGGGCCCCAGGCAGAGCACAGTGGTCCCAGGCAGAGCACAGGGGCCCCAGGCAGCTTATGGGGCCCCAGGCAGAGCACAGGGGCCCCAGGCAGCATATGGGGCCCCAGGCAGAGCACAGTGGCCCCAGGCAGAGCACACACCAAATTGGAGGCCGAGGGGCCCCGCCAACCAAATCGGAGGCCGAGGGGCCCCGCCAACCAAATCGGAGGCCGAGGGGCCCCGCCAACCAAATCGGAGGCCGAGGGGCCCCGCCAACCAAATCGGAGGCCGAGGAGCCCTGCCCACCAAATCGAAGGCCGAGCGGCCCCGCCCACCAAAGCGGAGGCCGAGGGGCCCAGCCCCGCCCACCAAAGCGGAGGCCGAGGGGCCCCGACCACCACATCGGAGGCCGAGGGGCCCCGCCCACCAAATCGGAGGCCGAGGGTCCCCGCCCACCAAATCGGAGGCCGAGGGTCCCCGCCCACCAAATCGGAGGCCGAGGGTCCCCGCCCACCAAATCGGAGGCCGAGGGTCCCCGCCCACCAAATCGGAGGCCAAGGGGCCCCGCCTACCAAATCGGAGGCCGGGGGTCCCCGCCCTCCAAATCGGAGGCCGAGGGGCCCCGCCCACCACATCGGAGCCCGAGGGGCCCCGCCCACCAAATCGGAGGCCGAGGGGCCCCGCCCACCAAATCGGAGGCCGAGGGTCCCCGCCCACCAAATCAGAGGCCGAGGGTCCCCGCCCACCAAATCGGAGGCCGAGGGTCCACACCATCCAAATCGGAGGCTGAGGGGCCCCGCCCACCAAATCGGAGGCCGACGGGCCCCACCCACCAAAGCGGAGGCCGAGGGTCCCCGCCCACCAAATCGGAGGCCGAGGGTCCCCGCCCACCAAATCGGAGGCCAAGGGTCCCCGCCCACCAAATTGGAGGCCGAGGGGCCCCACCAACCAAATCGGAGGCCGAGGGGCTTCGCCAACCAAATCGGAGGCTGAGGAGCCCCCTCTCCACCAAATCGAAGGCCGAGCGGCCCCTCCCACCAAATCGAAGGCCGAGCGGCCCCGCCCACCAAAGCGGAGGCCGAGGGGCCCGGCCCCGCCCACCAAAGCGGAGGCCGAGGGGCCCGGCCCACCACATTGGAGGCCGAGGGGCCCCGCCCACCAAATCGGAGGCCGAGGGGCCCCGCCCACCAAATCGGAGGCCGAGGGTCCCCGCCCACCAAATCAGAGGCCGAGGGTCCCCGCCCACCAAATCGGAGGCCGAGGGTCCACACCATCCAAATCGGAGGCTGAGGGGCCCCGCCCACCAAATCGGAGGCCGACGGGCCCCACCCACCAAAGCGGAGGCCGAGGGTCCCCGCCCACCAAATCGGAGGCCGAGGGTCCCCGCCCACCAAATCGGAGGCCAAGGGTCCCCGCCCACCAAATTGGAGGCCGAGGGGCCCCACCAACCAAATCGGAGGCCGAGGGGCTTCGCCAACCAAATCGGAGGCTGAGGAGCCCCCTCTCCACCAAATCGAAGGCCGAGCGGCCCCTCCCACCAAATCGAAGGCCGAGCGGCCCCGCCCACCAAAGCTGAGGCCGAGGGGCCCGGCCCACCACATCGGAGGCCGAGGGGCCCCGCCCACCAAATCGGAGGCCGAGGGTCCCCGCCCACCAAATCGGAGGCCGAGGGTCCCCGCCCACCAAATTGGAGGCCGAGGGTCCCCGCCCACCAAATTGGAGGCCGAGGGTCCCCGCCCACCAAATTGGAGGCCGAGGGTCCCCGCCCACCAAATCGGAGGCCGAGGGTCCCCGCCCACCAAATCGGAGGCCGAGGGGCCTCACCAACCAAATCGGAGGCCGAGGGGCCCCGCCCACCAAATCGGAGGCCGAGGGTCCCCGCCCACCAAATCGGAGGCCGAGGGGCCCCGCCAACCAAATCGGAGGCCGAGGGGCCCCGCCCACCAAATCGGAGGCCGAGGGGCCCCGCCCACCAAATCGGAGGCCGAGGGTCCCCGCCCACCAAATCGGAGGATAAGGGGCCCCGCCTACCAAATCGGAGGCCGAGTGGCCCCACCAACCAAATCGGAGGCCGAGGAGCCCCGCCCACCAAATCGAAGGCCGAGCGGCCCCGCCCACCAAAGCGGCGGCAGAGGGACCCCGCCCACCAAATCGGAGGCCGTGGGGCCCCGCCAACCAAATCGGAGGCCGAGGGTCCCCGCCCACCAAATTATTCTTACATTTGAATAAATAAAGTATATATGGATTCTAGACTCCCGATTCTTTAGAATCGGGCTGCCATCTAGTTAAATATACATAAAGAATGTAAAAATAAAATATATTATAATTGTATTATATTTATGACAAACAATTGCTAGTAGGAAAACCATTGCAGGGCCAGGGTGGTATTGTACATTGAGCCTGAACACACTGAAAAAACGACAAATTGGATGAAGCAGAAAGTGCACCTTAGGCTATGTTCACATGCAGCATTTTTGTAGTGGTTATTTTTTTACTACATTTATTAATGGAAAATAAAAGTTTATTTTTACAATACGAGCAAAAGCTATGAGATTTCAGAACTCTCATGCACACGATTGTTTTTTTAAAATCTGCAGCATGTCAATTCTGTCAGCGTTCTTGCAGCGTATTTTTCACCTATAGAAAGCAATGAGAACATTTTTCGTGGTGTTTTCACAGTGCTTTTGGGGAAAATAACTTTGTTAAACATGTATTATAGACAAAACACACACCCCAAAAAAGGCATAAAAATACAGTGAAAATGCCACGCTGAAAAAAATGCTGAAAAACAGGAGTTTTGGTTGCAATGTTTTTACTGCCAAGACAACAGTTTTTGGCTGCAGAAAAAAACACAGCTTTGCCATACCCAGTGTACGATACTTGCTGCGTTTTTGACTAAAGGTATGTACACACGTTAAGCATATGCTGCGTCTTTGTCAATTTTCCTTCTCATAGTTTGGTCACAAAAAAGTGAAGCATTTCCTGGTACCAGGAAGGTAAATTAGATGCCTGACGTTTCATGCACACATTGCTTATTTTTTCCTTGTATAATGGAAGCAGTTTAAAATCTTCAGCATGTTTATTCTTCCAGAGTTTTTGCAGGGTTTCTCACCCATAGAAAGCAATGAGAAAACGAGAAAATACTGCAATAACGCAACAGAGTTTTCAGTTCTAAATTTTTAAACAGATTTTAAATTCTAACAAACGATAGTCTATAAGATCATCAGATACAGAACTACCGGTAATTTCCCATTTTCTAAGCAAATAGCACCTAAGCCAAATAAGTGGAAGTACTAGCATAAACTTACCTCTGCACAAATGCTTTCTTTTTGATTTTCTGTTTTTACAACATTGGTTACTACAAAAAATGAGGAACCATCCTGTAAAAAAATAATAATAATATTAATAAGCTCAACTAATAAAGCAATTTATTGGATAATTTACCATATTTGTCAATGTAAGGTGTTTGTCAATGTAATATTTCCATTTTAATAAGCATAAAATAAGCAGTTGAATTCTGGTCAGCAGAACTGTGGCCATTCCATATATCATGGTCTGTATTCAGACTGGGATACACGAACACATAAAGCCTACGGCCTCATTCAGACATCTATGAGCCTCAATCTTCTATATGTCTTTTTTACACATAGAACAACTACCCATTATAGTTTAAGCGGCTGTTCATACCCATTGTTTTTTCGTGGACCAAGTGGTCCGTGAAAAATCACGGAGATTTGTCCGTTTTTGACCCAAGTCACGGATCAAAATTACCCATGCAAATCTATGGGTCTGAAAATCACAGCAACCATGTGCCATCCATGTTAACACTATGATGTATAGGAGAAGCTTTGAGGTTCTTTTTATCAGTGAAAAATCACTGATGTAACACTGATAACCGACACACTGACCAAACACTGATGAAAACTGGAGTGACAAATAGAGCGACACATAGAGACAAACATACAGTAGAGCCAAACATAGAGTGACAAATAGAGCGACACATGGAGCGACACAGAGCCAAACATAGTGACACATGGAGCGACACATGGAGCGACACAGAGCAAAAGACCGAGACATACACTCACCGGCCACTTTATTAGGTACACCATGCTAGTAACGGGTTGGACCCCCTTTTGCCTTCAGAACTGCCTCAATTCTTCGTGGCATAGATTCAACAAGGTGCTGGAAGCATTCCTCAGAGATTTTGGTCCATATTGACATGATGGCATCACACAGTTGCCGCAGATTTGTTGGCTGCACATCCCAAAGATGCTCCATACAAGGCAGGATGGATCCATGCTTTCATGTTGTTTACGCCAAATTCTGACCCTACCATCCGAATGTCGCAGCAGAAATCGAGACTCATCAGACCAAGCAACGTTTTTCCAATCTTCTACTGTCCAATTTCGATGAGCTTGTACAAATTGTAGCCTCAGTTTCCTGTTCTTAGCTGAAAGGAGTGGTACCCGGTGTGGTCTTCTGCTGCTGTAGCCCATCTGCCTCAAAGTTCGACGCACTGTGCGTTCAGAGATGCTCTTAGGCCTACCTTGGTTGTAACGGGTGGCGATTTGAGTCACTGTTGCCTTTCTATCAGCTCGAACCAGTCTGCCCATTCTCCTCTGACCTCTGGCATCAACAAGGCATTTCCGCCCACAGAACTGCCGCTCACTGGATTTTTTTTCTTTTTCGGACCATTCTCTGTAAACCCTAGAGATGGTTGTGCGTGAAAATCCCAGTAGATCAGCAGTTTCTGAAATACTCAGACCAGCCCTTCTGGCACCAACAACCATGCCACGTTCAAAGGCACTCAAATCACCTTTCTTCCCCATACTGATGCTCGGTTTGAACTGCAGGAGATTGTCTTGACCATGTCTACATGCCTAAATGCACTGAGTTGCCGCCATGTGATTGGCTGATTAGAAATTAAGTGTTAACAAGAAGTTGGACAGGTGTACCTAATAAAGTAGCCAGTGAGTGTAGAGCGAGACATAGAGCGAGACATAGAGCGACACAAAGCTACACACGGAGTGACACACAGAGTGAAACATAGAGTGAAACATAGAGTGAAACAAGGAGCGACCAATGGAGCGACACAAAGTGATACACAGAGTGAAACACGGAGCAACAAAGAGCAACACAAAGTGACACATGGAGCGACACATGGGGCGACACACAGTGACACAGAGTGAAACATAGAGCGACACATAGAGCGACACGGAGTGACACACTGAGCAACACACGGAGTGACACACAGAGCGAAACATAGAGCCAAACATAGAGTGACAAATAGAGCAAGACAAGAGTGAAACATAGAGCGACACATAGAGCGACACGGAGTGACACCCTGAGCAACACACAGAGTGAAACATATAGTGAAACACAGAGTGACACATGGAGAGACACAGCGACACACGGAGCGACAGAGTGACACAGAGAACGACACAGAGAGCGACACATAGAGTGACACAGAGTGACACATGTAGCTAAACATAGAGCGACACAGAGCAAAATATAGAGCGACACATAGAGCGAAATATAGAGCGAGACATAGATCGAGACATGGAGCGACACAAAGCGACACACGGAGTGACACACAGAGTGACACACAGAGTGAAACATAGGGCTCATTTCCACATGCGAGGCACACGTCCGTATCTCGCATGTGGAAACCAAGCTGTGGCGCCGGCACTTTGGAGCGGAGCTGTGCAGCTCCATGTGTTCCTATGCGGCCACACGCTCCGCTCTGGAGTGCCGGCTCCACAGCTTGGTTTCCACATGCGAGACACGGACGTGTGCCTCGCATGTGGAAATGAGCCCATAGAGTGAAACACGGAGCGACCAATGGAGCGACACATGGAGTGACACAAAGCGACACAGAGTGAAACATAGAGTGACCCATCCCAATAGGCTGTTCTCATATTTTAGGCCACATTGCAGCTTTTTCTTGCAATTTTCAGTTTACAGCAAAAAATATTTTTTGCTTCAATAATTGATTTAACATTAAAAATGAATTGATTTCTCTGAAGTTGCTGCAATTTTAATCTTATTTTGAGAATAACGGCACAAACATTGCATCTCCGCCACAAACTGTGACAAACGCAACAAAATATGGATTACTGTAATTGAGTAGAGGGACGATCAGGTCCTGGACTAGAGTTATAGCAGTGCTAGTGAAGAATGGATAGATGCATGAGGATACAACAGGTCTTGGCAAAGGACAGCATCATAAATATTCAAACAGCCTGACAAGACAAAGAACTCTGTCACATGGAC
Source organism: Ranitomeya variabilis (assembly GCF_051348905.1). Lineage (NCBI taxonomy): Eukaryota > Metazoa > Chordata > Amphibia > Anura > Dendrobatidae > Ranitomeya > Ranitomeya variabilis. Next base: position 221,392,282 of record NC_135232.1, on the reverse strand, counting down.
ATTTCTAGGTCCTGGAGAATAACAATGCAGGGACTTGGCCCTTATTCCTGTGTGCATGTTGCCCGCAATGTAAAATACAGGTTATTAAAACAAAGCCGGTACATTAGGCAAAAAAAAAAAAATTGCACACATTTTACTGTGGGTATGTGTACTGGTTTTAAATTCTGTGCCTGCAACATGCAACTACTAGAACAGGCATTAAGGGAAATCTGTCAACAGGTTTTTGTCACCTAATCTAAGAGCAGTATAATGTAGGGGTAGAGACCCTGATTTCAGCAACCTGTCACTTCCTGGGCTGCTCAGTATAATTTCTTTAAAATCCATGTTTTATCAGCAGGAGATTATCACTAGAGAACTAGTAAACCTGTTGCCGTGTAGTCAAACTGCACCCTCACTACTTTTTGCCTATGCAGTGTAAACAGAATGCTGTCAGTCAGTGATATGGGCAGGAACACAGGTTCTTCTCACAAAATTAGAATATCATAAAAATGTTAATTTATTTCAGTTCTTCAATACAAAAAGTGAAACTCATATATTATATAGTCATTACAGAGTGATCTATTTCAAGTGTTTATTTCTGTTAATGTTGATAACTATGGCTTACAGCCAATGAAAACCCAAAAGTCATTATCTCAGTAAATTAGAATACTTTATAACTCCAGCTTGAAAAATGATTTTAAAATCTTAAATGTTGGCCTACTGAAATGAATATTCAGTAAATGCATTCAATACTTGGTCGGGGCTCCTTTTGCATCAATTACTGCATCAATGCGGCGTGGCATGGAGGCGATCAGCCTGCGGCACTGCTGAGGTGTTATGGAAGCCCAGGTTGCTTTGATAGAAGCCTTCAGCTTGTCTGCATTGTCGGCGTTGTCTGTTGGTCATGAGTGGCTTGACACAAGGAATGTGACACTTGTAGCCCATGTCCTAGATACATCTGTGTGTGGTGGCTTTTGAAGCAATAACTCCAGCAGCAGTCCACTCATTTTGAATCTCCCCCAAATTTTTGAATGGCCTTTTCTTATCAATCCTTTCAAGGCAGTGGTTATCCCTGTTGCTTGTACCACACTTTTTCCTTCCACTCAACTTTCCATTAATATGTTTGGATACAGCACTCTGTGAACAGCCAGTTTCTTTAGCAATGACCTTTTGTGGCTTACCCTCCTTGTGGAGTATGTCAGTGACTGCCTTCTGCACATCTGTCAAGTCAGCAGTCTGCCCCATGATTGTGGAGCCTACTGAAACAGACTAAGGGACCCTTATTAAATGCTTAGGAAGCCTTTGCAGGTGTTTTTTGTTAATTTTTCTAATTTACTGAGATAACAACTCTTGGGTTTTCATTGGCTGTAAGCCATAATCATCAACATTAACAGAAAGAAACACTTGCAATAGATCACTGTGTTTGTAATGACTTTATATCTATCACTTTTTGTATTGAAGAACTGAAATAAATTAACTTTTTGATATTTTAATTTTGTGAGAAGCACCTGTATACACAGTCAAATCCTAACTAAAGACTATATTATAAAAATAAGTTTTAATCAAACTATTTAAGGATTACTTAAAATTTGTTAAGTTAGTGTGTATCCATGACTCCTAGAAGTTTTTTAAGTGCTAGCTAGTTATGTATGGACTAGATGGTGGCCCGATTCTAACGCATCGGGTATTCTAGAATATGTATGTATGTATATAGCAGCCACATACTATATAGCACAGGCCACGTAGTATATAGGAGCCATGTAGTATATAGCAGGGGTGTCAAACTGCATTCCTCGAGGGCCGCAAACAGGTCATGTTTTCAGGATTTCCTTAGCATTCCACAAGGTGCTGGAATCATTCTGTGCAGGTGATTAAATTATCACCTGTGCAATACAAGGAAATCCTGAAAACATGACCTGTTTGCGGCCCTCGAGGAATGCAGTTTGACACCTCTGGTATATAGCACACAAATACTACATGGCCTGTGCTATATATTATGTGGCTGCTATATACATACATACATATTGTAGAATACCCGATGCGTTAATACAGGCCACACAGTATATAACAGTGGCCACGCAGTACATAACACAGCCCAAACAGTATATAACACTGCCCACGCAGTATATAACACTGGCTATGTAATATATAGCACAGCCCATGCAGTATATAACACAGCCCAGATAGTATCTAACACTGGCCAGGTAGTATATAGCAGCCACGCGGTATATAACGCAGCCCACGTAGTATATAGCAGTGTGGGCACCATATCCCTGTTAAAAAAAATAACTAAAATAAAAAATAGTTATATACTCACCCACCGGGATCCAGTGAAGCTGTGCTGATGCGCGCGCGGCTGCCGCCATCTTCGGTCCCCAGGATGCATTGCGGAATTACCCAGATGACTTAGCGGTCTTGCGAGACCGCTAAGTCTTCTGGGTAATTTCGCAATGCATCTTTGGGAACGGAAGCTGGCGGCAGCCGCGCGCGCCTAGGCGGACTATGGAAGGTGAGAATAGCAGGTTTTTTGTTTTTTTTTAAATTATTTTTAACATGACATCTTTTTACTATTGATGCTGCATAGGCCCCCAGGAGGAAGCTGTCGCGAAACACACATCGGGGTTTGGCCCAGGTATAGCGTGCCACTCGGCCACATACAGGGAGCATCACCTATCCAGGTAATATGTGTTTTTAAGTTTCCGTAGCTTAATTCTTTGTGTGCTGGGCAACCACTATTGTCAAACAATGCTGTTATAGATAACGCTATTCATTGTGTTGTATTGCTCTGGCTTAATGGCTTGTTTTGGTTAACACCTACTTTGTATGAGCTTTTGTAAGGGTATGTGCACACGTCAGGATTTCTTGCAGAAATTTCCTGAAGAAAACGGAAATTTTCTACAAGAAATCCGCATTTTTTGTTGTTGTTTTTTTCGCGTTTTTTTTAGCATTTTGTAAGCGTAATTAGCTTGCAGAATGCTAAAGTTTTCCAAGCGATCTGTAGCATCGCTTGGAAAACTGATTGACAGGTTGGTCACTCTTGTCAAACATAGTGTTTGACAAGTGTGACCAACTTTTTACTATAGATGCAGCCTATGCAGCATCAATAGTAAAAGATAGAATGTTTAAAAATAATAAAAAAAAATTAAAAAAATGGTTATACTCACCTGCAGACAGCCGATCTCCTCAGCGGCTTCCGTTCCTATAGATGGTGTGTGTGCGCAGGACCTTCGATGACGTCGCGGTCACGTGACCGCGACGTCATCGCAGGTCCTTCACACACACCATCTATAGGAGCGGAAGCGGCAGCATGCACCGCTGAGAGGCGGCAAGACTCCGGGGGCCATCGAAGGTGAGTATATGACTATTTTTTATTTTAATTCTTTTTTTTTAACCAATTATATGGTGCCCACTCCGTGGAGGAGAGTCCCCTCTCCTCCACCCTGGGTACCAACCGCACATGATCTGCTTACTTCCCGCATGGTGGGCATAGCCACATGCGGAAAGTAAGCAGATCAATGCATTCCTAGGTGTGCGGAATCCCTGCAATTCCGCAAATTTAATGAACATGTTGCTTTTTTTTCCGCAATGCGATTTTTTCGTGGGAAAAAATGCAGCATTTGCACAAGAAATGCGGAATACACTGAAAATAATGGGAGGCATATGTAAGCGTTTTTTTCGCGTTTTTATCACGTTTTTATAGCGAAAAAAATGCGAAAAATACTGAACGTGTGCACATGGCCTAAAGGTTGGTGCATTTTCACCATTAAACCTGCATATTCTTATGCCGGTTTTTGTTTGTACATAGTCATCACTTTCCAGATAGACAAATATCCATTCACTGTGCTCTATTGTTCTGGTCTGATGGTGTGTTTTGGTGTTAACACCTATTATGTATAGGCTTCAGTGAAGGTTGGTGCATTGTTACCATCAAACCTGCATATTTTGATGCCGCTCTATGTTTACACACATTTATTATTATTAGACAGACAATATACTCATCATTTACTATTAGGGTATGTGTCCACGTTCAGGAAACGCTGCGTTTTTGACGCAGCGTTGAGGCGCAGCGTCAAAAACGCAGCGTCCAGATGTTACAGCATAGTGGAGGAGATTTAATGATATCCCGTCTCCACTGTGCATTAAAAAACGCATGCGTTTTTCCCGTAAAAACGCACAAACGGTGTGTTTTTTCAGAACGCAGCATGTTGCTACAATGAGCAAAACACGCAGGAACACCGCAGGTGACCTGCCAGTGACCTCGGGTGCATTTTTGGTCAGGATTTTACCTGCATAAAATCCTGACCAAAGCCTGAAGCAAGCCTGAACGTGGACACATATCCCTCAGTGATGGGTTTTTCTGGAGAGAGGCTCATAGTTAAGATGGAGGTATTATCAGTGTTAACCTGTACATGCTGTGCTGTTTCGTTACACTCTACATATTATTTATAGGCACTAACACTTTAATAGGTTTCATGTTATAATTTTCAACAATCAACACAATTAATAACATTGAGGTGTTTTCTCAGCATGCTTTATGAGTCACTGACACAATATTGTTTTCCATTGGGGATATCAATATTTTTCATGCCTTAATTAATTAATTAACATGACTTTAATGCTACTTGGAGACTGTTATGATTGAAATTTTCCCTGTATTTGTGTAGTTCTTACGCTTACCTGCTATTACAATATTTCTGCGGTTTAGAGGCACTATTTTAAAGGGCCACTGTCACCTCCTCCAGCCGTTATAAACTAAAAGAGCCACCTTGTGCATCAGTAATGCTGCAGTCTAACAAGGTGGCTCTTTTAGTTTTTGTTTCTGTTATTCCCACAATAAATGTATTTATAATTTTGCTGAAATACCTCTCTTTGTACCTGGAGGCGGGTCTGAAGCCTCCTCTTAGAAGCTCCCAACTTCCGTCAGTCATCTCTTGTGTTGATTTTCGCCGCCCCCTCAGCGCTGTTATTGTGTGAAATCTGGCGCCTGCGCTCTGCTCTTCTGCCTTGCGCAGGCGCATGCCCAGGAATCCCAGCCCCGCACTGTGCATAATGCATAACACAGTGCGGGGCGGGGATTCAGTAACAGGCTTCCCGCACAGTCGCAGAACGGAACCCGGCACAAGCGCTAGGACGGCAAATGCTCTATGCGCCTGCGCAAGGCAGAAGAGCAGAGCGCAGGCGCTGGATTTTACACAATAACAGCGCTGAGAGGGCGGCGAAAATCAACACAAGAGATGACTGACGGCAATTGGGCGCTTCTAAGAGGAGGCTTCAGACCCGCCTCCAGGTACAAAGAGAGGTATTTCAGCAAAATTATAAATACATTTATTGTGGGAATAACAGAAACAAAAACTAAAAGAGCCACCTTGTTAGACTGCAGCATTACTGATGCACAAGGTGGCTCTTTTAGTTTATAACGGCTGGAGGGGGTGACAGTGGCCCTTTAACTATGTGTGTTTATTTGTTGTTGTATATGTCAATAAAGCTATAACTTTTTAACCAAAAAAATAAATAACACTTCTTGATTCAACGTAGTCTAATAACATGATCGTTGGTCAGTATGTTTATATATTGGTATGTACATTGTCTATTGACAGTGAGCTGCTTATCACAGTAGGGGCGGAGTCAGACACCTTGGCAGCAGTCAGCTAGTCAGGGCAATGACAATGTCCTAGTGATAAAACCTTTATTGTAAGTAAACAATAGAACACAGCCTAATGAGTAACATATTGTTGAAATCAGTGTTTTAACCCCTTCTTCATGCTGTCCTCAGATTACATAGCAAAAACCTGCTGAAAGATTCCCTTTAAAGGGTTTTCCAGGACATTTTTTATCAACAAAGACAGATGTGGCAGCAGAGGGTCTGCAATTAACTATTTTTGAAAAATGTTTTTTTTTTTTTAATTTTTTTATTGTTTTAGCTAACTTTCGTCCCCTTATGCAATGTATATTCTCCCCCTAGGGAATATATTTAGACTTACTGGAGATGGCACTGTGTATTCGGCAGGGTCCCAGATCCTGGAATCTGCTTCCAAAACTCCTTTAACTTTTGTGTGCACCGAACTGATAACCGGTTCCTTTTTCTGATAACATTTTTCAGTAAATAGAATCACACTGAAAGTAAATGGAGAACCTTATTGTGAAGTTTCATAGAAATACAAAGGGGACATATATGAAAACTAATGCAAAGTGATATAGATGTAACAGGATACACTGTAAAGTAAATACGCTTACATGATGAAGCTTCTGACATAGATGCAAAACAAATAGCAGTCATCTACAGGGATGTCTTATTAGCTTGTAGTTTGTATGGTGAAATCATCTCATTGGGGCAGACATCTTAGTGAAGTTAAAGGGAATATGTTACCAGAAAACACATTATTAACCAGCAGATATGTGGTTAATCTGCAGGATAATACCATTCAAACCATGCACTGTCCTCGCTCCCCCACTGCATCTAGTTCACTCTCTGACTTTGAACCAGTTACAGAAGAAGTAATCAGGCTCCTTGCATCTTCTGGCCCGACCACTTGCACCAGTGACCCCATTCCGTCACACCTCCTACAGTCCCTTTCCCCGGCTGTCACCTCTCATTTAACAAAAATATTCAACCTTTCTCTCTCTTCGGGTATCTTTCCCTCCTCATTTAAGCATGTCATCATACATCCACTACTTAAAAAACCATCACTTGATCAAAACTGTGCTGCTAATTATAGACCTGTCTCTAATCTTCCCTTCATCTCTAAACTCCTCAAACGCCTGGTCCACTCCCGTCTTACCCGCTATCTCTCAGATAACTCTCTTCTCAACCCTCTTCTATCTGGTTTCCGCTTTTTACACTCTACTGAAACTGCCCTCACTAAAGTCTCTAATGATCTACTAACAGCTAAATCTATTGGTCACTGCTCCATGCTAATTCTCTTGGATCTCGCCGCAGCATTCGATACTGTGGATCATCAGCTCCTCCTCACTATGTTCCGCTCCATCGGCCTCAATGACACCGTTTTCTCCTGGTTCTCCTCCTATCTCTCTGATCGCTCCTTCACTGTATCTTTTGCTGGTTCTTCCTCCTCTCACCTTCCCCTTACTGTTGGGGTTCCTCAAGGATCAGTCCTAGGCCCCCTCCTCTTCTCTTTGTATACCGCCCCTATTGGACAAACAATCAGTAGATTTGGTTTCCAGTACCATCTCTATGCTGATGACACCCAATTATACACTTCTTCTCCTGATCTCATGCCTGCCTTTTTAGAAAACAGCAGTGATTGTCTTACTGCTGTCTCTAACATCATGTCCTCCCTCTATCTGAAACTGAACCTGTCAAAAACTGAACTCATCGTGTTTTCTCCCTCTACTAACCTACCTTTGCCTGACATTGCCATCTCTGTTATGGTTCTCAATGGCAAGAGAACATAGCCCAGCAAACATAAGAACTAGCTCTTGGAAGGATGGAAACTAAACTGACCATGAACTAAACCTGCCGCACAACTAACAGTAGCCGGGTAGCGTAGCCTGCGTTTTATCCCTAGACGCCCAGCGCCGGCCGGAGGACTAACTAATCCTGGCAGAGGAAAATATAGTCCTGGCTCACCTCTAGAGAAATTTCCCCGAAAGGCAGACAGAGGCCCCCACAAATATTGGCGGTGATTTTAGATGAAATGACAAACGTAGTATGAAAATAGGTTAAGCAAAATTGAGGTCCGCTTACTAGATAGCAGGAAGACAGAAAGGGCACTTTCATGGTCAGCTGAAAACCCTATCAAAATACCATCTTGAAATTACTTTAAGACTCTAGTATTAACTCATAACATCAGAGTGGCAATTTCAGATCACAAGAGCTTTCCAGACACAGAAACGAAACTACAGCTGTGAACTGGAACAAAATGCAAAAACAAACAAGGACTAAAGTCCAACTTAGCTGGGAGTTGTCTAGCAGCAGGAACATGCACAGAAAGGCTTCTGATTACAATGTTGACCGGCATGGAAGTGACAGAGGAGCAAGGCTAAATAGCGACTCCCACCTCCTGATGGAAACAGGTGAACAGAGAGGATGATGCACACCAGTTCAATTCCACCAGTGGCCACCGGGAGAGCCCAAAATCCAATTTCACAACAGTACCCCCCCCTCAAGGAGGGGGCACCGAACCCTCACCAGAACCACCAGGGCGATCAGGATGAGCCCTATGAAAGGCACGGACCAAATCGGAGGCATGAACATCAGAGGCAGTCACCCAAGAATTATCCTCCTGACCGTATCCCTTCCATTTGACCAGATACTGGAGTTTCCGTCTGGAAACACGGGAGTCCAAGATTTTTTCCACAACGTACTCCAACTCGCCCTCAACCAACACCGGAGCAGGAGGCTCAACGGAAGGCACAACCGGTACCTCATACCTGCGCAATAATGACCGATGAAAAACATTATGAATAGAAAAAGATGCAGGGAGGTCCAAACGGAAGGACACAGGGTTAAGAATCTCCAATATCTTGTACGGGCCGATGAACCGAGGCTTAAACTTGGGAGAAGAAACCCTCATAGGGACAAAACGAGAAGACAACCACACCAAGTCCCCAACACAAAGCCGAGGACCAACCCGACGCCGGCGGTTGGCAAAAAGCTGAGTCTTCTCCTGGGACAACTTCAAATTGTCCACTACCTGCCCCCAAATCTGATGCAACCTCTCCACCACAGCATCCACTCCAGGACAATCCGAAGATTCCACCTGACCAGAAGAAAATCGAGGATGAAACCCCGAATTACAGAAAAAGGGAGACACCAAGGTGGCAGAGCTGGCCCGATTATTGAGGGCAAACTCCGCTAAAGGCAAAAAAGCAACCCAATCATCCTGATCTGCAGACACAAAACACCTCAAATATGTCTCCAAGGTCTGATTCGTCCGCTCGGTCTGGCCATTAGTCTGAGGATGGAAAGCAGACGAGAAAGACAAATCTATGCCCATCCTAGCACAGAATGCTCGCCAAAATCTAGACACGAATTGGGTACCTCTGTCAGAAACGATATTCTCCGGAATACCATGCAAACGGACCACATTTTGAAAAAACAGAGGAACCAACTCGGAAGAAGAAGGCAACTTAGGCAGGGGAACAAAATGGACCATCTTAGAGAAACGATCACACACCACCCAGATGACAGACATCTTCTGAGAAACAGGAAGATCCGAAATAAAATCCATCGAGATGTGCGTCCAGGGCCTCTTCGGGATAGGCAAGGGCAACAACAATCCACTAGCCCGAGAACAACAAGGCTTGGCCCGAGCACAAACGTCACAAGACTGCACGAAGCCTCGCACATCTCGAGACAGGGAAGGCCACCAGAAGGACCTTGCCACCAAATCCCTGGTACCAAAGATTCCAGGATGACCTGCCAACGCAGAAGAATGAACCTCAGAAATGACTTTACTGGTCCAATCATCAGGAACAAACAGTCTACCAGGTGGGCAACGATCAGGTCTATCCGCCTGAAACTCCTGCAAGGCCCGCCGCAGGTCTGGAGAAACGGCAGACAATATCACTCCATCCTTAAGGATACCTGTAGGTTCAGAATTACCAGGGGAGTCAGGCTCAAAACTCCTAGAAAGGGCATCCGCCTTAACATTCTTAGAACCCGGCAGGTAGGACACCACAAAATTAAACCGAGAGAAAAACAACGACCAGCGCGCCTGTCTAGGATTCAGGCGTCTGGCGGACTCAAGATAAATTAGATTTTTGTGGTCAGTTAATACCACCACCTGATGTCTAGCCCCCTCAAGCCAATGACGCCACTCCTCAAAAGCCCACTTCATGGCCAAAAGCTCCCGATTCCCAACATCATAATTCCGCTCGGCGGGCGAAAATTTACGCGAGAAAAAAGCACAAGGTCTCATCACGGAGCAATCGGAACTTCTCTGCGACAAAACCGCCCCAGCTCCGATTTCAGAAGCGTCGACCTCAACCTGAAAAGGAAGAGCAACATCAGGCTGACGCAACACAGGGGCGGAAGAAAAGCGGCGCTTAAGCTCCCGAAAGGCCTCCACAGCAGCAGGGGACCAATCAGCAACATCAGCACCCTTCTTAGTCAAATCAGTCAATGGTTTAACAACATCAGAAAAACCAGCAATAAATCGACGATAAAAGTTAGCAAAGCCCAAAAATTTCTGAAGACTCTTAAGAGAAGAGGGTTGCGTCCAATCACAAATAGCCTGAACCTTGACAGGATCCATCTCGATGGAAGAGGGGGAAAAAATATATCCCAAAAAGGAAATCTTTTGAACCCCAAAAACGCACTTAGAATTAGAATCACACACAAGGAATTAGACCGCAAAACCTGAAAAACCCTCCTGACCTGCTGGACATGAGAGTCCCAGTCATCCGAAAAAATCAAAATATCATCCAGATACACAATCATAAATTTATCCAAATAATCACGGAAAATGTCATGCATAAAGGACTGAAAGACTGAAGGGGCATTTGAAAGACCAAAAGGCATCACCAAATACTCAAAGTGGCCCTCGGGCGTATTAAATGCGGTTTTCCACTCATCCCCCTGCTTAATACGCACCAAATTATACGCCCCACGGAGATCTATCTTAGAGAACCACTTGGCCCCCTTTATGCGAGCAAACAAATCAGTCAGCAGTGGCAACGGATATTGATATTTAACCGTGATTTTATTCAAAAGCCGATAATCAATGCACGGCCTCAAAGAGCCATCTTTCTTAGCCACAAAGAAAAAAACGGCTCCTAAGGGAGATGACGAAGGACGAATATGTCCCTTTTCCAAGGACTCCTTTATATATTCTCGCATAGCAGCATGTTCAGGCACAGACAGATTAAATAAACGACCCTTAGGGTATTTACTACCCGGAATCAAATCTATGGCACAATCGCACTCCCGGTGCGGAGGTAATGAACCAAGCTTAGGTTCTTCAAAAACGTCACGATATTCAGTCAAGAATTCAGGAATCTCAGAGGGAATAGATGATGAAATGGAAACCACAGGTACGTCCCCATGCGTCCCCTTACATCCCCAGCTTAACACAGACATAGCTTTCCAGTCAAGGATTGGGTTATGAGATTGCAGCCATGGCAATCCAAGCACCAACACATCATGTAGGTTATACAGCACAAGAAAGCGAATAATCTCCTGGTGATCCGGATTAATCTGCATAGTTACTTGTGTCCAGTATTGTGGTTTATTGCTAGCCAATGGGGTGGAGTCAATCCCCTTCAGGGGTATAGGAGTTTCAAGAGGCTCCAAATCATACCCACAGCGTTTGGCAAAGGACCAATCCATAAGACTCAAAGCGGCGCCAGAGTCGACATAGGCATCCGCGGTAATAGATGATAAAGAACAAATCAGGGTCACAGATAGAATAAACTTAGACTGTAAAGTGCCAATTGAAACAGACTTATCAAGCTTCTTAGTACGCTTAGAGCATGCTGATATAACATGAGTTGAATCACCGCAATAGAAGCACAACCCATTTTTTCGTCTAAAATTCTGCCGTTCACTTCTGGACAGAATTCTATCACATTGCATATTCTCTGGCGTCTTCTCAGTAGACACCGCCAAATGGTGCACAGGTTTGCGCTCCCGCAGACGCCTATCGATCTGGATAGCCATTGTCATGGACTCATTCAGACCCGCAGGCACAGGGAACCCCACCATAACATCCTTAATGGCATCAGAGAGATCCTCTCTGAAATTCGCCGCCAGGGCGCACTCATTCCACTGAGTAAGCACAGCCCATTTACGGAATTTCTGGCAGTATATTTCAGCTTCGTCTTGCCCCTGAGATAGGGACATCAAGGCCTTTTCCGCCTGAAGTTCTAACTGAGGTTCCTCATAAAGCAACCCCAAGGCCAGAAAAAACGCATCCACATTGAGCAACGCAGGATCCCCTGGAGCCAATGCAAAAGCCCAATCCTGAGGGTCGCCCCGGAGCAAGGAAATCACAATCCTGACCTGCTGAGCAGGATCTCCAGCAGAGCGAGATTTCAGGGACAAAAACAACTTGCAATTATTTTTGAAATTTTGAAAGCAAGATCTATTCCCCGAGAAAAATTCAGGCAAAGGAATTCTAGGTTCAGATATAGGAACATGAACAACAAAATCTTGTAAATTTTGAACTTTCGTGGTGAGATTATTCAAACCTGCAGCTAAACTCTGAATATCCATTTTAAACAGGTGAACACAGAGCCATTCCAGGATTAGAAGGAGAGAGAGAGAGAAAGGCTGCAATATAGGCAGACTTGCAAAAGATTCAATTACAAGCACACTCAGAACTGAAGGAAAAAAAAAAAAAAAAAAATCTTCAGCAGACTTCTCTTTTCTCTCCTTTCTCTGTCAATTAATTTAACCCTTATTGGCCGGTCAAACTGTTATGGTTCTCAATGGCAAGAGAACATAGCCCAGCAAACATAAGAACTAGCTCTTGGAAGGATGGAAACTAAACTGACCATGAACTAAACCTGCCGCACAACTAACAGTAGCCGGGTAGCGTAGCCTGCGTTTTATCCCTAGACGCCCAGCGCCGGCCGGAGGACTAACTAATCCTGGCAGAGGAAAATATAGTCCTGGCTCACCTCTAGAGAAATTTCCCCGAAAGGCAGACAGAGGCCCCCACAAATATTGGCGGTGATTTTAGATGAAATGACAAACGTAGTATGAAAATAGGTTAAGCAAAATTGAGGTCCGCTTACTAGATAGCAGGAAGACAGAAAGGGCACTTTCATGGTCAGCTGAAAACCCTATCAAAATACCATCCTGAAATTACTTTAAGACTCTAGTATTAACTCATAACATCAGAGTGGCAATTTCAGATCACAAGAGCTTTCCAGACACAGAAACGAAACTACAGCTGTGAACTGGAACAAAATGCAAAAACAAACAAGGACTAAAGTCCAACTTAGCTGGGAGTTGTCTAGCAGCAGGAACATGCACAGAAAGGCTTCTGATTACAATGTTGACCGGCATGGAAGTGACAGAGGAGCAAGGCTAAATAGCGACTCCCACCTCCTGATGGAAACAGGTGAACAGAGAGGATGATGCACACCAGTTCAATTCCACCAGTGGCCACCGGGGGAGCCCAAAATCCAATTTCACAACACATCTCCGTGTGCGGTTCCACCATTACTCCCAATCAACATGCCCGCTGCCTTGGGGTCATACTTGATTCCGAGCTTTCCTTCACCCCTCACATTCGATCATTGGCTCGCTCTTCTTATCTGCATCTCAAAAACATTTCTAGAATTCGCCCTTTTCTTACTTTCGACTCTGCAAAAACTCTTACTGTTTCACTTATTCATTCTCGTCTGGACTATTGTATCTCTCTCCTAAACGGCCTCCTTCTTACCAAACTCTCCCCGCTCCAATCTGTCCTGAATGCTGCTGCCAGGATTATATTCCTCACCAACCGTTACACCGATGCAGCTACCCTGTGCCAGTCATTACACTGGTTACCCATACACTCCCGAATCCAGTACAAAACTATTAACCTCATTCACAAAGCGCTCCATGGCTCAGCACCACCCTACATCTCCTCCCTGGTCTCAGCCTACCACCCTACCCATGCTCTCCGTTCTGCTAATGACCTGAGGTTAGCATCCTCAATAATCAGAACCTCCCACTTCCGTCCCCAAGACTTTTCAAGTGCTTCGCCATTTCTTTAAACAGGTTAAGGCCATGTTCACACTTTGCGGTTATTACCGCGGATCCGCGGCTATTTTGATGCTGTGGGTCCGCAGCAGTTTCCATAGCGTTTACATTAACATGTAAACCCTATGGAAACCGCAAACCGCTGTGCACATGCTGCGGGAAAAACCGCGCAGAAACACAGCGGTTTAAAACCCGCAGCATGTCACTTCTTTGTGCAAAATCGCAGCGATTCTGCACCCATAGATATGCATTGAACCGCTTACTTCCCGCATGGGGCTGTGCCCACGTTGCGGGAAGTAAACGGATAATGTGCGGGTGGTACCCGGGGTGGAGGAGAGGAGACTCTCCTCCAGGCCCTGGGAAGCATGAATAGTGTAAAAAAAAAAGAATTAAAATAAAAAATGATGTTATACTCACCTCTCAGCGCTGCCCGCGGCCGTCCGGTCTTCGGTTTGCTGTGCGAGCCGGACCTGTGTTGACGTCGCGGTCACATGACCGTGATGACGCCGCGGTCACATGACCGTGACGTCACGAAGGTCCTTCTCGGCACAGCATCTTTGGAACCGGACCGCCGGGTGCAGCGCCCAGGAGATCCGGACATCAGAAGGGGTGAGTATAACCAATTTTTATTATTTTTATCATTACTATTGATGCTGCATATTGCTGCATATGCAGCATCAATAGTACAGGAGTAATCCCGCAGCGGAAACCGCGGAACAAACCACGATAAATCTGCAGGGATAACCGCAGCGGTTTTGCCCTGCAGATTTATCAATTCCGCTGCGGGATAAACCTACAGAGCACACCGCAAAGTGTGAACATGGCCTAATACGATTAATCCCAAATCCCCCCAGTTTTAAGCGTGCCCTAAAACGCATTTGTTCAGACTGGCCTACTGCCTCAACGCATTAACCAAATTATTCCTGTGTGGCCCATTCATATAAGTTAAACCAAAATCAGGTTCCTCAAATCATGTTCTCATACACTTCATGCAGTTAATAGCCCTCTGTGTCTGTACTGCTACATACTTAGGCTGTTAACTGGTTCATGCAGATTTACATGAACATCCGAGCCTTACACTATGGCTGGTCCGAACAACAAAAGCAATTGTTACCATCCACCTCTCGTGTCTCCCCTTTTTCCTCATAGTTTGTAAGCTTGCAAGCAGGGTCCTCACTCCTCTTGGTATCTATTTTGAACTGTGATTTTTTTGTTATGCTGTAATGTCTATTGTCTGTACAAGTCCCCTCTATAATTGGTGAAGCGCTGCGGAATATGTTGGCACTATATAAATAAAATTATTATTATTCTGAAGCTGCCTAGTGCTGCACTTACTGTATATCCCCGCTGCCAAGAGGAAATTAACTTTACTTTCGCCGGCTGCATTCGGCGTTCACTCATGGAGGTGGAGCGTTCAAGAGGCGCGGGTTCAGTCACCGTTCTGTGTATAGAGAGCGGCTTCCATAACCGCGCCCCCAGCAATGACTGACAGCCGGCCTTAATGATGACCCCGCTGTCAGTGCTGGGGGCGCAGTTACACCCACTGCTCTCTATACACAGAGCGATGACTGAACGTGCACCGGCGCAGCCATCGTGATTGAAACCTGAATGCTGCCAGGTGGAATAAAGTTCATTTCCTCCTGGCAGCGGGGCTCTAAGTGTGGGTGCTAGGCAGGTTCAGAACGTTATTAATAAGCAGATTAACCCTATATCTGCAGGTTAATACACATGCCATGTTCCCTTTAAAGAGGTTGTCCCATTTCATCAAATTTGATGCCGATAGGCTCAGTGAGATATATATATATATATATATATATATATATATATATATATATATATATATATATATATATATATTTACATATACACACACAGTTATATGAAAAACTTTGGGCACCCCTATTAATCTTAAGCTTAATGTTTTATAAAAAAAAATTTTTTTTGCAACAGCTATTTCAGTTTCATATATCCAATAACTGTTGGACACAGTAATGTTTCTGCCTTGAAATGAGGTTTATTGTACTAACAGAAAATGTGCAGTCTGCATTCAAACAAAATTTGACACGTGCATAAGTATGGGCACCTCACCAGAAAAGTGACATTAATATTTAGTAGATCCTCCTTTTGCAAAAATTACAGCCTCTAGTCGCTTCCTGTAGCTTTTAATGAGTTCCTGGATCCTGGATGAAGGTATTTTTGACTATTCCTCTTTACAAAACAATTCCAGTTCAGTTAAGTTTGATGGTCGCCGAGCATGGACAGTCCTCTTCAAATGATCCCACAGATGTTCAATGATATTCAGGTCTGCAATACAAACCAGAGAAAAAGCTACAGACCAAAAATTGGGGATCACCACACATTGATACTATGATAATAATTTTATTGAATACCAAACTAACACACATTTAAAGTCAATTAAAAAAGTCAAAGAAGACTTGAACATCAACCCAAACAGCTTATAATAAAGCCTGAGACTGCCCCTCCCAAGGGCAAACAATAGTTAATGTGATAAACAGTAATGGTAGTTGCTAAAGAAGGTGAAAATAATATGTGCAGGTAACAGCAAGGACTCAAATGATGTCACAATAATGCATATACAAACAAACATATACCTTCAACATAACAACCAATCAAAATATGCTGTGGTGACTCAGCGCCGTTTCTAACTGGTAATGGGCAAGAAGCCTGTGAGTACACTAAATATAAGGTGCAAGTATAGCTAATAGCATTTGCAACGGCCAAAAAACCATGCTGTGTACAATGATACAGTAGCTGATACAGACCCGGAACAGCGCATGGTGCAAATAAAGAG
This sequence comes from Ranitomeya variabilis, assembly GCF_051348905.1. Classification (NCBI taxonomy): domain Eukaryota; kingdom Metazoa; phylum Chordata; class Amphibia; order Anura; family Dendrobatidae; genus Ranitomeya; species Ranitomeya variabilis. Next base: position 221,375,837 of record NC_135232.1, on the reverse strand, counting down.
CCTGGGAGTAGGGAAGCCCGTGGAAATGCCCGACGCGTGTCGCGACCGCAAGGTGGCTTCGTCAGGGGCTGGAGATGTAGTTAGTCAGGTATTCTTAAATACAGCGTAACGTAATGAATAATATACAGCAGCTGCGGTAATTACCTCGTATTGTGAAGCTTGCTAGGGACCTTTGCACAGACCTGGGTGTATCCCTTTTTTATATTGTGGTGGCCTCAAACATATTTGATACTTGATATTCAGGTCTGCGAACTGGGATGGCCATTCCAGAACAGTGTAATTGTTCCTCTGCATGAATGCCTGAGTAGATTTGGAGCGGTGTTTTGGATCATTGTCTTGCTGAAAGATCCATCCCCTGCGTAACTTCAACTTTGATTCATGAACATTATTGTCAAGAATCTGCTGATACTGAGAGGAATCCATGCGTCCCTCAACTTTAACAAGATTCCCGATGCCGGCATTGGCCACACAGCCCCAAAGCATGATGGAACCTCCACCAAATTTTACTGTGGGTAGCAAGTGTTTTTCTTGGAATGCTGTGTTTTTTTGCCGCCATGCATAACGCCTTTTTGTATGACCAAACAACTCAATCTTGGTTTCATCAGTCCACAGGACCTTCTTCCAAAAAGAAATTGGCTTCTCCAAATGTGCTTTTGCATACCTCAGCCGACTCTGTTTGTGGCGTGCTTGCAGAAACGGCTTCTTTCGCATCACTCTCCCATACAGCTTCTCCTTGTGCAAAGTGCGTTGTATAGTTGACCGATGCACAGTGACACCATCTGCAGCAAGTTGATGCAGCAGCTCTCTGGAGGTGGTCTGAGGATTGTCCTTGACTGATCTCACCATTCTTCTTCTCTGCCTTTCTGATGTTTTTCTTGGCCTGCCACTTCTGGCCTTAACAAGAACTGTACCTGTGTTCTTCCATTTCCTTACTATGTTCCTCACAGTGGAAAATGACAGGTTAAATCTCTTAGACAGCTTTTTGTATCCTTCCCCTGAACAACTATGTTGAATAATCTTTGTTTTCAGATCATTTGACAGTTGTTTTGAGGAGCCCATGATGCCACTCTTCAGAGGAGATTCAAACAGGAGAACAACTTGCAAGTGGCCACTTTATGTAGCTTTTCTCATGATTGCATACACCTGGCTATGAAGTTCAAAGCTCAATGAGGTTACAAAACCAAAAAAAGTGCTTTAGTAAGTCAGTAAAAAGTAGGTAGGAGTATTTAAAACAAGAAAATGATAAGGGTGCCCATACTTATGCACCTGTCAAATTTTGTTTGAATGCAGATTGCACATTTTCTGTTAGTACAATAAACCTCATTTCAAGGCAGAAACATTACTGTGTCCAACAGTTA